>NC_081560.1:22679820-22760998 GCF_022355385.1 Mustela nigripes
TCTCTCTACCTGACTCTCTGCCTACTTGTGATCTCTCTCTCTGTCAAATAAATAAATAAAATCTTTAAAAAAAAAAAAAGAAGAAGAAATAAAGACAAAAAAAATTAATATCCTCAGAGACTTAAGATATATTTGTGAAAGAATATGTAATTTTAAGAAGTGAACAGTCAGAAAACAAACATGAGACCTTTAAAATGAAAACATGTAACAGACATTTTTTAAAAACTCAATAAATAAAAAGAGAAAGAAATCAAAACCAGGAAAGATGCATTTTCTCTTTGCTCAGATTGGTGGAAAATGGTGGCTTGTTTCATGCTTTCAAAATTTGTGTCTACTGCATGTTTTAACATGATAGGTGGAATGCATTGTGTAGCTATAGTTTTCTGGAAAAGTTGGTCTTTTAGGAATTGTTTTTCAGATCTTCAGTAAGTTTTTTCCTTTAAATTACCAAAAAAGGAAGAAGAAGAAGAGGCTTCTGGCTGGCTCAGTCAGAAGAGCATGTAACTCTTGATCTCAGGGTCATGAGTTCGAGCCTCACATTGAGTATACAGATTACTCAAAAACAAACAAATAAAATGAATTAGAGAACCAGTCCAAGAAGTCCAACATCTGAATAATAAGAGTGCTAAAATGAGGTAACAAAGAAAATGGGGTGTGTGTGTATGGAGGGGGGTGTGAATCAAAGACATAATTTTTAAATTTCCCAAACCTGAAAGATGAGAATTTCCACAATGAAAGGGGTCATTAGGTACCCAGCCTGACAGATTAAAATAGGCCCACATTAATATACATCATTGAAAATTTTCAAAATTCTGGGGACAAAGAGACAATCCTTTAAATATCTGGAGTGGGTCAAGGAATAAAAAAATTTTACAAAAGCTCAAGAGTCAGAAAGGTATTGAACTTGTTAAAATTAGTTCTGGATGCTAGCAGATAATTTCTTCTAATACCCTCTGTTTGCCTTCCCTAGAGAATGAATGGACAGTCAGCCAGGTGTGAGAAGGGCAGTCATTTGACTGCTCAGAGTTAGTCTTCCTGTTCTCTTTTCTACCTCCTGAAGTAGCTGCTGCTTCCAATTCAGAGCCTTCAGGGGGTGCTGCAGTAGAAGTTTTCCCTGTTGCTGGCTAAGACTTTGGTTTTACAAATCTGCTAAATTACCACTTATCATTTGCTTTCCAGCTTTCGAATCTGCTACTATTGGCTCCTCCCCCTACCCCTCTGTTTTTCCTGTAGGCAAAGATTGAAAAACAACTAAATCCTGATCATCTGTAAGGAAAAGACAAACGATAACACTTCAAATGAACATTCAAGAGGTAGTATGATCATTTTGTTCAGACATATAGTAGGAAGTATAAAAATCATCTGAAATAAATTGACTGACTCCCAAGCACAGGAAATGATGGGGTATCTTGTAGGTGTCAGGTCCCAAGACAGCTGTGTTAAGAAACAAGACGTGTAGAACAATTTGATTTTTCACACTATATCATGCGCAACTTAGATGAAAGGAAAAAGTTTAAAAGCAAGCAAAAGCAATATATAAACAGTTTACAGATACATAACTGCATATGCATATATGAAAATATAATAATGGACTGGAAGGCAACCCACTAAACTCAAAGAGATGTTTTTCTGTCAAAGAGAGGGAAATTGGGAGGAAAAATGGACCAGGGATGTTGGTCAGAGAAGCCTTCAGCTAAATCTGTTACACTTTAGTTCTTAAAGATTTCTCTTTTTTTCCCAAGATTTATTGATTTATTTATTTGACAGAGAGAGAGAGAGAGAGATCACAAGTAGGCAGAGAGGCAGGCAGAGAGAGTGAAGCAGGTCCCCTGCTGAGCAGAGAGCCTAATGCGGAGGGACTCAATCCCAGGACCCTGAGATCATGACCTAAGCTGAAGGCAGAGGCTTAACCTCTACTGAGCCACCAGGCACCCCACACTTTATTTCTAAAACAAAAAACAAAAACAAACAAAACTGGAAGCAAATATGGTAACTCTTTTTTTTAAAAAAAGAGTTAATTTTGAGTAGTAAGGATAATGGGTGTTTATTAGGTTGTTCTTTGTGCTTTTCTAGATCTTTTCAATTTCTCGGGTTAAAAAGAGAGAGAGAGAGAGACTGCAGCAGGCAGAAGGGTGGGGCAGTGGCCAGACTGCTTAAAAGAGGTCGGGACCAACAGAGGTGGACCTTCCGACCTAGGAAGATGGACGACTAAGCTGACAGTGGCAAGGGACCCAGTGGAGCAGACGGGGTAGGAAGTGCCCCAGAGCTGAAAGCCTGGAGACCTGTTCTCCAGGCAGCGGCCAGGCCATAGGGAGCGCCCATCCCCCTCCTCCGCAAAACAAGCTCCTTTTTGACCCCATGGTATCTCTTTCAGGGATCTAGTTCAGGAGCTCTGGTAGAAAAGTGACCGCTGTGACTGAGTCATAAGAACTGGTGCTCTCATATAAAAATGCTACAAGATTTCTTGGTTGCCAGAAACGACATGGTCCTGGACCTCTGTCTGCCGCCCAACAGAAACATTCGTAAAAAGTGGGCTCACAGTGCCCTCTCGTGGTTACAGGGTCTATGTCGGCCTCTGCGACCAGAGTTCTGAGCTTTTAAAGCCCACAGTCAACTTTCCCTGCATCTCATTCCTCATCCTTTACACTTAAGTATTCCAATTAAAGAAAGAAGGGATGGAGGGAATGTCCATGGAGGTGAAAGGAAAGAAAATTATTAACATTTTCCCTTATTTCAGAAAAGATCATTAGACGACACTGATACATTTTTGTTTTGAATACTCCGGTGGATAAAGGTAAAAAAAAAAAAAAAAAAAAATTTGCTATCTCTCTTGCTGAGAGGCACAAATGAGTGAGGTAAGCAAGCACCAAGGGGTACAGGGAGGTCAGAAGGAACCCAGCAGCCCAGGAAACCTGGAGGGGAAGAAAAATCCAGAGTCAGAGCTGAGCCTGGAGAGTCTGGACGTGGTGGTTAGGAAAATCCTGGGCCCCGCATCTGTCACGTACAAACTGTGAGGTTGTGAATAAGTTATTTTGCTTCATTGAATTTATTTCTTAAAATAACTAGCTCCTCTGATCCCCTGAATTAAACAAGAGGCAGTCAACGCAGTGGCCAAAAGCCCACTCTGGAGCCAGATACCCTGGGAGAATCCCAGCATGACCTCTTCCTGTGTGGCCTCTGGTGAACTGTCAAACCTCTCTATGCCTCACAGATCTGTGGTGAGATTCAGTGGATTAATGCATGTGAAGTGCATAGAAAGGAGCCTACCAAGCACTCAGTAAGAGTTAGCTGTGATTATAATCATTCGTGTGTAACATACCTAGAATAGGATCAGATCAGTATGTTGGTTCCCTTCCCCAGGAATCTGGCTCTGGGCACAATGCTTACGTTCCCATCACATAAACAAACCTGATCCGTACTCCACAGTACCTTCCCAGTCTGTGGGTATCACCCTCTTTCCTCCACGGATCCTTTCCACATGATCCTGAGTCCTTGCAACCCACTTCCCAATCTTCTACTGACATATTTTGAAGGAAGTGTGGCTAACAGGCTTTCCCTCAGGGAAGTCTGAATTCCTTTGACTACCCAGTTGTGGATCAGAAAGCATCGGTCCTACTGACACCTCTTTAGGAAGGAAGAGGGCCCCAGACGTGAGGGCCCAGGATTGCCACTGGAGCCATGCTCACCGACACGAGCAGGGGGCCCTTGCTTCCGAACGTCACTGCTGAGGCAAGCTACATGTTCTTGCTCAGTCACCTTCTGGGCAGTCCCTAGTGAGGCAGCTGTGGCCACAGAAGAGCTTTTGTCCATAGGGAGCCGACTAGCAGGGAAGGACAGCCAGCACACTAAGTAGGCATCAGCCTGACATCTGTCAGTTGTGACCTGAAGAGCACCAAGCTGCCGGCCTGTCAGAGTAGCCTGAGGAGGAAGAGGGGGAACATATGCCATCAGGACAAGGTAAACAGGTCAAGACCAGGGCTGATGGATGGTATTTTATTTTACTTTATTTTATTAAGGAATCTCTACGCCCAATGTGGGGCTCAAACTCTCAACCCCGACATGAAGAGTCACATGTTCTAATGATTGAGCCAGTCAAGTGCCCTGCCCAAGACCAGGGCCTGTGAAAAAGAAGCACACTGAGAGTTTATACAAAAACCTTTTATTTACTGTTTGTAATCCTTTCCCCATCCCTATTCCCGATCTGGAACCCAGCCAGCTCCTACAGCTTCCTGCTGTCTGGTTCTTGATATTGGGGCCTCGGGGACAGAGTTAGGGGTTATGAGAGGAGGGAATCTCCTCACCCATCAGTTGTGGAAGTTGAAGGAAGCTTTCCTGCCTGGCTGAACCTCCAGCAGCCTCCCAGGGTAGCCCCTCAAGTCAGAGGACCGATCCCCCACCAGAGGGATGAGAGGAAGAGATAACACGTGTCTCTCAGGGGCCCAGAGGCTCCCTGTCACTCACTGCTCCTACAACATGCCCAGGCTCCGTAGCTGAACCAATCTCTCACCTGGAGATGGAGCCCAGCATCAAAGGGAAGGGGTCTGGGGGAGGGGTGGAGCATGCAGAATTTCTGGGTCCTAATCAACAAACGGGAAACGGGAAGAGGTTGGCCTGGTTGAACTGAAAAGGGAAAGGGGGAAGGAGGCTGCGGGAGCCCACAGGATGGGTTACTGGCCTGGGGTTGGGCCAACTGGACACCTGTGAAGAGACGGTATAGCCCGTAAGAGAATGGGCACTTCCAGCTCCACAATCACCTGGAAGGAGGAGAAGGGAGCCCTGTCCCCACTTAGACCAAGGGCTCATGACCTAAGAAACACATCTGGTCTGAGAGGGCCAGAAAAGGGCAGCCAGCACTTGTCTGTCAGGCATGGGCTTGGCTGCCTCATTGGCAACCACAGCCCACTCTGGGTGGTGTCGCCCCGTCTACTGTTACTGTCCCCTCCTCCAGCAGATGGATATTGCCAGCCAGACTCCAGCTGGCAGGGTAGAAACAAGGACCCCAAGCTCCAGGGCCCTTCCCTGGATGAGGCCTACCCGTGGAGATGTCAGGGCCCTTTCCCACAGTCCCACTGCCATGGGCCAGACAGAGAGAAACCTCCTGGGAGGGCACTGCACCCTCAGGTTCTCCAGAAGACAAGATCCTGGGGAAGCACTCTCGGGGAGGATGAAGAACCTCAGAATGTGAGGTGTTTTTTTTTTTGCTAGCCCAGGTCCCACGCTCCAGACTCAGAAGTCTGAATCTGCATCCATGAGCTCGGCCTCCATCAGGTTGGTGCGGGAGTGTATGGGCCCCAGCCCCTGCCGGCAGCCCTGAGCCCAGGCCGTGGAAACTGGGGCACTGGGCAGAAATGGATCCTGCAGGGGACCGGGCTCTGGGCAGAAAGGGTTGGAGACCAGAGTCCAGGCTCTCTGTCGGCAGGATTCCCCAGCTCCCCAGGCCCCTGCAGCCACCAAGCACTTCTGCCGGGGCAGCTGAGGCAGGCGAGGAACAGCGCTGGTGGCAGGGGCAGGGGCGGGGGGGTGAAGTTCAGGGGGTGGTGCCAGTGGGCACACCTCCTTCTTCCTCTTCCTCCGCTTCTTCTTCCGGCCCAGGCGCTTCTCTAGCTCTGGGGAGATCTCCGCCTCAACCAGCCACAGGTTGGCTTTCTCCTCGGGGGGCACTGACAGCAGGAGAGAGTACGGGAGCTTGGGATGCTGGCTCCGTCCACATCACTCCCTCTCTCCTCAGACCCTATTTTTGAACTCTGAGACCCACAACTCTAGGTCTCTAATGCCTCGGCCCCACACTCTAGACCCAACAGGGCCTTCCTTTCTCCTCCCCTCTGGCAGCTGCTGGTGCTCTAGTCCCAAGAACCCCCCAACCTCCATGCCCCCCACCTTCCTACAGAAGCCTGCCTCCTTGTACCTGGAGTTGCCACAGGGGTGACGGACACATCCTGGGGCAGTATGGCTCCTCTCCGAGCCACCATCTTCGTGACATGCTGGGCCCAGGCAGAGGACACGTCGGCGGAGGGCTCATTGAGGTCAAAGGCCAAACCCGCTGAGGGGATGGAAGGAAAGGCTAAGCATCGTGACTGCCTTGGATGATGGCTCCTCCCTTACCTTCTCCCAGCATCTCCCTCCTCGTCCACCAAGCCCAGAAAGCCCACACAGGTGATCACAGTGCTCTACCCAGTCCTAGTCTGAAGAGTGGGGGCTTCACTAGAGCCCTGGAGCCCAGTTCCTGGAACCCTCACTTACTCTAGCCTGGGGAGAGCAATTGGAGAAGACAGAAGAAGGGAGAGGAGATGAGTCCTTTTGAAACCAAAGTACCAGCAAGCAGACCCAAGGGCCGAAGCAGAGGGCAGCAAAGCCAGGGAGGAAAGGGGAACTGGAGAGAATTAAGTGTGTAAGAAGAGGCTGGGGTGCTTTATTCCTCGCAGCCTTCCAGACAGCCCACGTGTCCACACCAGCACAGGGGGACGGGGCCCAGGTACTATGGGTGTGAGGGGCTCCAGTGGAATAAAGGGGCCCGAAGCTCACCCACAGGCCCATCGTGGGAGACAGTGTGCATGCTGAAGGAGAGCTCCTGGCCTGGGTTCTGGAGCAGCTCACGCCGCTTGGAGAAGGCCTTGGCAATCATTTTGCTCTTCTTGATGCGTTTGGGCTCATCATCACTCTGCCCAGTCAACCTGAGAGCAGAAGGGGTGGGGGAGGGAAAGGGGAGGAGCAGCCACTTTCCACCAAATCTTGTGAAAGATCAGTAAAGCCGTCCCCTCCAGGGAAGCAGCTTCCAGAGGGCCCCAAGTGCCCCAAGAAGTGGGGACAGAATTCAGGGCTCCAGTATGCTATCTAGGACTCAAACCACTCCGATCATTCCACTCTTAGAAGATGCTGACACAATTTGTTCTCCCAAGGACAGAAGATGTCACCAGGGGGCAGTGCTGAGCCACAGAGAAGGCAGCTTCAGGCAGCCCAGCGCAGACCCTTAGAAAACCGGCCTGCCCCAGACTGCCAGGACACCAGGGACCCCATAACATCTATCGGCGGGGACACCAAACCTGAGAAAGTAAGGCCACACAGTCAGAACCAGCTGCCTCCTGACCCCACCTGCACCAGGTGCGCCTCCAGATGAGCAACGTGGCCTTGGTCCAGACCCAGGTGCTCATGGCAATGCCGGTTCCAAACATGGCAAACAGGTTGATCTTCTCCACCAGGAGGCTAGGGCGATTCTTGATTTCACAGTCAGGGATGGGCTTCTTGGTGGGCAGTCCGATGGTCACGTTGGCCTGGCACCTATGGTGGGGGCGGGGAGGCGGGCAGCAGACAGCGAGACTTTCTGGGTCTCCTGAGTGGTACCCAGGCAATCAATCCAAAGACTTCAGAAAGAGCTAAACCCCACAGCCATGATTCACCACCCTGGGTGCCCGTTAGTCACTTGGGACATTCGAGTGACTTTTAATAACTACTAGTGTCTGGGTCACACCCCAGACAATTAAATCAAATCTCTGGGGGAGGACCAGGCATCAGTGTGGTTTAAAGACTGGAAGCTGGAGCCTTTATGGAAGAGCCAGAGGCAGCCAGGACAGGGACTGGTGTCCATTTTAATGAGCCCCGTAACTGTCCTTCCTGCCATCATGAGCAAGTGTTTCCGCGGGTGAGCTGCCTTACTCTCAGATTCCTCTCATGGGGACACAAAAAAAGCACAGACAAAGCTGCCAAGCATTAACAGGTTGTTAACCTATCGTGGAGAGGCAACTACTTCTGTGCAGGGCTCTATAATAGGCTCCGTGAGAGCAGCCAACATAGAGTTGTCGCCATTACAGACACACTAGCCAGACCGTGGCTCGTGCAGAGAAGAGGGCAGAGCTGAGCCAGGGAAGGAATGCCATCTGCCGTGTTCGCAGATTACAGAGCAAATGACATCTTGGGCGCCCAGAGGGAGAGAGGCAGTTTCACCTGCCATGGGAGGCAGGAACCCGGGGCTGAGGGACAAGAAGGGCAGGGTCTGCAATCCTGGCTCCAGCTCCTATGGTGGCTGATACCCCACACACACACCAGCCCCCAGCCCCACACTCACAGCACATAGTCCCGGAAGCTCCGCTCCCACTCAGCCTGGTTGAAGAAGTCATAGAAATGGCAGCTGAAGGTGATGAGCACAAAGCCGAAGGCCAGGAAGCCAAAAATGCCTGCGGAGGTCCAGGGTGGGACAGAGCATTACCAATCCCAGGTGCAGGGGTGGCAGTGGGGACCAGGTATTTGCCCCACTCAGGCCTGAAAGATAGCTGAGTCTGGGGTGAATCCATGGCAGGCTCAGTTTGCTGTGTTCTCCAAAATAAGGCCCAAAGGGCACTTGAGCCAAGTGTGGAGCAGGGGGCACGAGGAAGCAGTCCGGGTGTGAACTTGAATTCTTCCATCCAAGAAGGTCCCTTTGAGCTGCTACCACCATCACCCCACCCCACACACACACACACATGCGCGTGCCCCAAAGCCTTGTCTTGTCCCCCTGGCTGCTAACTTGTATCACTGACATTGCTTCCCCTCAGACCCTGTCCTGCAGGACCCACAGCCCCAGGTACAATGTTGGACTGGCCAGCATCTCAGGCTAACGGCCCTGGGGGTCCACTCACCCAGGCGCAGCATGGTCTCGTTGATCTTGCTGGCAGCCTTCTCACTCAGCAACCCGGGATGGTTGCTCTTGATGGAGAACAGAGTCATGACTCCTGAACATAAGAGAGACCCCAGGCATGAGTGGGGGCAAGGCCACTCTTTCCTGGGAGGTTTGGGTACAGCAGGGAGTCCCCAGTCTGATTACTGCTATGATTTAAAGATTGAGGAACTGGAGACCCTGGAGAAAAGAAGCACAGTTGGTGGGGCAGAGTCCAGGACAGACAGACAACAAGGAAGAGGAAGGGCCTGGGTCCTGCTCTAGCAAGGCAGCCAGGTCAAAGCTGTGCTGATGGAAAAGGCACAGAAAGAGACGTGAGAACAGTGCTAGCCAACAGAAACATAACGTCAGCCACATACAGAGTCTCAATCCGTCCAGCAGCCACAGGAAAGAAGTAAACAGATGCAAGTAGTGCTGACTTCCATACGTTTCATAAGCAGTATGTCATTGTTTATTTAATTAACATCTCAACATGGAACCCATAGAACAAACTATTAGTGAGATGGTTTGCTTTCTCCGTGCGAGGTATTTGCAATATAGCACGAATTTCATACTCAGGACACAGCTCGGGCTGGACGAGTTTCAGCACATGTGGCTGGTGGTGACCATAGAGGACAGCAGATACAAAACATGCATCCAAGGCCCAGAGACGGCCAGCTAGAGGTGGGCTGAACAGAAGGCTGACAGCACAGGGGAAGGAAGCTGAAGATTACCAAGAAAACGCAACATGAGTGAGCTAAGAAGAGAGGGAGGCTCACTGCGGAGGTGGCGGCTTCAGATGGGAAATGAGGGAACAGTGAATCTGTGTGTGTTGTGGAAACTTTGTGGGTAGGGAATGGATGAAGAGCCAGGCTCTAAGAGGTGGAGAGCAGATAGAAATTCGGGGTGCACACACACAACCGAAGGCCCTGAGCTGGTGAATGGGGGCAGGGCAGACTCTTTAGCACATGAGGGCAGCTGCCCCAGGGACCCAGCTCGGGATCTGTTCCACAGGCTGTGAGCCCTGGCCCCTGGGCCTGGAGTAAGGGGCTGCATTTCCCTGTCCAGACACCAAGGGCCATGACACTGTGTCTGCCTCAAGTGGGCACCTTCCACGTTGCACCAAGGCCCCGGGTGAGCTGATGGAGGTCCCACTGCAAAGGCAGCAGAACTGGCAGCTCCTAGCTCCTACTTCCACAGAGCAGGTGCCCAGAGGATTCTGACACCCAGCTGGCACTGTCCCCAAATGCTCACTCACCTCGGATGAGGAAGTAACCTCCTACAATGAGCACCAGGCCAATCGGAGCCAGGACGAAGCCGGCCCGGTATCGGTAGTTCTTGTAGCCAACGAAACAGATGCCGCTCACAGAGTCCCCATCCACCTGAGGCAGGAAGGGGTGGGTGGATGGGACAGAGTGGCTCACCAGGACCCCTCACCCAAGCCCACTCCACTCACGTCCCCAGCTCCCTACCAGTCACTGTACCTGGGCCACGGCAAGGATTGCCACAGTGAGGACAAAGGGGAGTGACCACGTGAGCAGGTGGAAGTAGGAGGTCTTGCCGGAGAGAGGCTGGTAGGTGGTGCCCAGGGCTTTGAAGGAGGTGTGCCAGGCATAGGTAAGGACCACAAACCAGACAACACCAGCCATCAGGGCGTAGTACACGATGACAAAGATGATGACGCAGGACAGGGTCTCGTTGGAGCTGTGCAACATGTGACATGTCTCTTGGTGAGGTCATTCTGTACTCCCTTCATCAGCTCTCTGCACCCTGTCCCCCCGACCCTTGGCTTCTCAGGTCTGGAGGTTCCCTACGAGTCAGGGCTTGGAGACAGGACGCAGGGAGATTCGAATTGGGTGGGAAAGATGCCCCTTGGAGCAGATGCAAACCATCACAGCCCATTCCAGAACCTGCTGGAATATTTGGGCACCCTGGGCAGAGCTGAATCTGACACTAAAATCTCGCTTTCAAGCCCAACCTGTCCCTTTTGCAGGAAACACACATTTCAGCCTTCTGCCCCTCACCCTCACTTCTGGGTCCCCAAGACACCTACGTGGGCTCCCCAAGCCTCATGGTGCCATCTGCCCGGCAGACGATCTCCCGGCGGGCGCCGTCCATGAACTGGGCCAGCCAGCCAATGCTCCCCACAAAGAAACATGCATTGACATAGAAGAGAATGACAGCGGGGTAGCGATTCGAATTCCGCCAGTCAGCCACAAAAGTGGCCTGGAAGAGAGAAGTGAGGGGCCGTTCTATGAGGTCAGGGTGATTCTGCTGCCACAAACGCCCTGGTCTGAACACGGGGCCCCTCCTTTCCAGACCCTTCCCTGGGGGCCAGATCGGGTCACTGCCTCCCCACCTCCCTCTGCCCCTGCAGCCCAGCCAATTGACAATCCACTTCCTTCCCACTTTATGGGCTGCGCCTTCTAGGCCCCCTTTCCCCTGACCATTCTCCCCGCCACCCCCCCCCACCCCGCCTCCCCCCCCCCCCCGACCCCCCCCCACCCCTCGCTGACCAGGGTAAAGAGGGTGCAGAGGCCCGTGACTGCCCCGAAAGTGGCGATGTAGCTGTGCATGTCGTGGTGCTCGGCCTCGGTGAACAGCGGGTTCTGGCACTGGATCCCACAGCCCTCCACGTCCTCGTACCAGCTCTTGGGGTTGTCCGTCCGAACCAACGGAGCCTCGCACTGGCCCGAACTGTTGAACTTGATGTTCTGCACCTCATTCTGGCATAAGGGAAGGGGAGAAGGCAGTGCAAAAGGGAGCAAGGGGCCCAGGGGGCGCCCTCTGGTTGAACATGAGGCCTAGGGGTAGCACAGCGGACTGCCAGAGAGCACAAGCTGGAGAGAGCCCTCCAGCTTCTGAATCCCAGTCCGGCCCCTCGGTGACAAATGATATCAATAGTCCGGAGCAAATTATTTGACCTGTTACCTCAGCTTCCCCAGCTAAAAGAGGGTTGTTCCTACTTCACGATGTGAGGTAAGGGTTAAATGAAGAAATAGATGTAAACGGCTCATATGGTATTTGACAGGTAGTGAGTATAATAACCAGTATTATCACTGCTGCTGTCATTACTTCTGAGCTCTCCTTTACACCAGAAGATCACCCTCCTGTCTCCGTGTCTCTAGTTGTTGTATGTGTACTTGCCATCTTTCCCTAAATACATGATAACCCTCTTGGAGAAGGCGTTCCTATCACCCATGATGCCTGAAACCCCCCAACACCTAGGAGAGTGGGTGCTCCAAAAATATTTGTTGAACACAGTTATCTTTTATAAATAAGCAGATAATCCTTAACGGACAGGACTAGCCAGTGAACGTCAGTTTGGATACGTGGCTCCTGGACTCCATGGCTACAGATTGGGGGTCTCTCAGTAGAGAGGGAGCTCCCCTGTCCCTTCCTTCTCTGAGGGCCCTGCCCTAAGCCTGGGGCTTACCCCTCAAAGCACTCACCGGGCAGCCCTCAGGGAAGCGGTCAGGGGTGCAGCGCAGGAAATCAGGCCAGCCACGTTCCCGCTCCACGATGGCACAGGGCCCTCGGGTGGCCTGGCAGAGGGTACGGCTGGGCAGCTCCACCCGGTCATTCTCGCATTTGGGCATGTACACAGCACACAGCAGGGGCTGGATCACTGCCCAGCAGCGGGGGGCATTCCGGAGGCCTGTAGGGAGGCAACAGTATGGATACGTTGCAGTGAAAGCCCTCCGCATAGCGACCCCCAGTCACAGCGGCTCCCAGGCTGAAGGCAAGTCTCTAGGGCACAACGCTAGCAGCCGCCAGCACGGTGTCTCCCAACAGGGCATTTGGGCAGCACGATTCTTGGTGCTGCAGGACTGTCCGACAGAGTGCAGGAACTTTAGCCTCCCTACACTCCTGCCACTAAATGCCAGCAGAACCCCGAAGTCATGATGACAACCCCCAAATGCCCCTCTTTCTTGCCCTTCCTCCAGGGTCGGTGACTGGAAGAAGGCCTGAAAAGGAGTTTCTGGGATACTGGGAACGTTCCGTTTCTCGATCTGGCATCGGTTACGTGTGTGTGCTCGCCTTGTGAAAAGCAAGCCTGTGATCCATGCAGTCTTCTGTATGTATCTGGTAATTCAATTTAAGTTTTTAAAAAGCAGCCTCCATTTCCAAATGCCCTGCCAGGGAGTATTAGTGCCTCTGGCTGAGAACCCCAAGTCGACTTGCCTTTTACCTTCTCAGGGGCATTCTTAAAACCTTCTACAGGTCTCTTCCAGGGGAAAGGGAGGTGGTGGGACCCACCCCACGAGGGGCTCATGCACCGGAACCAGATGTGGTCCCTCGCCCAGATCCCAGGATCCTTGTTCCTCTTACCGAGCTGAGATGAAACAGAGAACAGGTGGGAGCTTAAGAAGAGGTAGTCAGGGAGTCCTCCAAAGCCAGAGGAGGAAGCAGGAAATCAGATGGAGAAAAATAGAGGAGGTTCTGTCCAGTGCAGAGGGAGGAAATGTGTTGTCAGCAAAACAGAAACAGGTAGAGGTCTCCCGGCACCCCTGTCCCAACCCAGGCCTCTCCCCTGCTCCCCAGTGGCTAGGCGCACTCAGCATTCTGCCCCCACTGCCCATCCTGAGTCATTCCCTGATTCAGGAACACCTGCTGCTCACACAGGAAGTTGTGTTAGGAGAAGTTTCTAAGAATGTTAGACCAAAGTCGGTGACTGCCCCACTGCCAGGCTGGAGGTGATGGGGCACGTATCTGCCCTTTTTGGGAGGAAAGCAATACAGTAGAGGGATACAGGGCATGGAAACTACAATGAACCTCCCTGGGTCCAAGCTTTGGCTCTACCATTTCTCAGCTGTGTGATCTTGGGCAAATTACTTTATCTCTAGCCTCACTTTCCTCATCTGTGAAATGGGGATAATAGAGTTACCTCATGGGAATGTGAAGAGTTAGATAATGTACTGAATGTGTTTAGCGTGGTACTCGTCAGACAGGAGGCACTCAAGAAATACCAGCTGTTTTACTCATTGGCGATCTCTGACCACTCACAGCTCACACTACCCCAAAGGCTATTCCCAGGGCACACAGCAAGTTCCTGGCAAAAAGCAATGTCCTGGGATGCCTGGGTGGGTCAGTAGGTCAGGCGTCCCCTTCAGCTCACATCATGATCCCAGAGCTCCCTGCTGAGTGGAGAGCCTGTTTCTTCCTCTGCCTGCTGCACCCCTGCTTGTGCTCTCTCTCTCTCTCTCTGACAAATAAACAGATAAAATCTTTAAAAAAAGAAAAAAAAAAACTCTAAAAAAGAAAGAAGCAGCAGCAGCAGCAACAGCAGCAGCAATGTCCTCAGTTAATTGTTCCCAGACCCAACTCAAATCAAAATCACCTGTGGACCCTTATCGTTCTAGATGGAGAAACCCACTCTCAGAAATTCTCACCAAGTAGGTATGGATGGAGAACACAGCCGTGGTTGCCAGAAGTTGGGTAGAACGAGAATTTGCCTACAAAGGGGCAGCACGAGGGAATATTTGGGTCTGATGGGATTGTCACTACCTTGAGTGTAGTGGCTGGTTACGTAACTATGTGTTTGTCTAAATCCATAGAGCTGTACAACAAAGAAAAAGTGAATGTTACTGCATGTTTACTGAACAATATATTTAAAATGGGGGGGGCTGGCTGGAGTAAAATGTATTCTTTTTTAAAAGATTTTATTTATTCATTTGACACAGAGAGACAGTGAGAGAGGGAACACAAGCAGGGGGAGTGGGAGAAGGAGAAGCAGGCCTCCTACAGAGCAAGGAGCCCGATGTGGGGCTCAATCCCAAGACCCTGGGATCATGACCTGAGCCGAAGGCAGACGCTTAGCAACTGAGCCACCCAGGCGCCCCAAAATGTATTCTTGAGGAGCAGCAAGCAGTGGATTAATAAAAGCATTGTGTTATTTTTCAGCATTTTGTAATATCTGCAGTATTCAACTTCTAAAAATGTGGAATTTTGTTGTTTTTCGTTTTTTTTCTTATTTTAAATATTGTTTTATACCTTAAAAATAAACTCCCCAAGGAAAAGATAACTAAAGAAATATTAAAAGAACTATCTAGGGAAAAAATAATTTGGATCCTTACCCCATTTCTTACATAAAAATAAATTCCAGATGAATCAAAATGACTACACGAGTTTTAAATATTAAAGCACCAGAGGAAAAGATGGGAAATGGTTTTTAAAATCTTGAAATAAAGAACGCTTTTTGACGTATGACACAAAACTCAGAAGCCATAAAATAGAAGATTTTAAGACTTCAGAAGAACAGATAAATTCAGTAAAGTAAAATATAAAATCATAAGAAAATCAACACACTGAGAAAATGTATTTTGGATCCATATCACAGGTAAGGAGCTAATTTCCTTATGTGCATGAAGCTCTTCCACATCAGAAAGAAATTCATAATCCTATAGAAAAATAGGCAAAGACAAAGATCAAATACAAATGGCCTTTAAACACATAAAGAGACATTCAATCTCAATTTTTTAAAGATTTTAGTTATTTGAGAGAAAAAACATGAGAGAGAAAGAGCACAAGCAGTGGAGTGAGAGAAACAGGCTGCCCATTGAGCAGGGAGCCCAATGCGAGACTCGATCCCAGGACCCTGAGATCATGACCTGAGCCAAAGGCAGATGCCCGACCAACTTAGCCACCCAAGTGCCCCCATCTCACTCTTAATAAACTAAGTATGAAATAAAGCTACCATGAGATATAATTTTTTAACTTACAGAGTGATAAAGATGAAAACATTTGAAAACGTATTGACAAGAATTTTGGTGGAACTGGCACTCACATATATTTTTAGTAAGAACAGAAATTAATAAATACTTGTCGAGACTATTTGGCATTATCTATCAAAATTTTATACTTGTGATCCCACTTGACACGTTTATAAAGATAATACATAAGATTATTCATTGCAGCATTGTTTGTAACAGCAGAAGAGTAGAAACGACATGAATGCATAGCCATCAATAGGACACCAACTACATAAAATATCATGAATCAATATAATAGGACACCATGCAAGGTTGAACTCTTTGCACTGAAATCTAACTATCTCCAATGCATCTAGTTAAATGAATATGGTTGAGTGAGAACAGCCTGAAGAGCAGGCTACTACTGGTTGTAGGAGGAAAAAAAACTCAGGACACAAATACATTTATACCTATGTCAGATATCTCTAAAAGGACACACAAAAACCAGTACTGGTGATTGCCTCTAGGAAGGGGAAACCAGTAGTTGGAAGCAGAAGTGGAAGGATTTAACTTGTGTTACTTTTGATTTTTGTACATGTGCTTACTACCAATTTTTAGAAGTAATTAGTCTTAAAAAAAAAATAAATATGCAAATGACTGAGATGGGGGAATCTCCCTAGAGAAGGGAACAAAATTGTAAACATGAAGAGGATATCAACATTATCTGTATTATTTCTTTGATTTTATTAAAATATGAAACAAAAAGAAAAAAATAAAGACAAGTGTCCTATTAGTTTTGGCATTTTTCTATATTCATAGACTTCTTAAATATTTGCCACAATTTCAACTTTTTTTAAAAGAATTTATTTATTTATTTATTTATTTATTTGAGAGAGAGTGAGTGAATGAGAGAGAGAGCACAAGCCAGGGAAAGAGGCTGAGGGAGAAACACACTCTCCACTGAGCAGGGAGCCTGATGCAGGGCTCAATCCCAGGGCCCTGGGACCACGACCCTAGCTGAAGGCAGAGGCTTAACCCAACTGAGTCACCCAGGTGCCCCACGATTTCAACTTTTTTTTTTTTTAAGATTTTATTTATTTATTTGACAAAGAGAGATCACAAGTAGACAGACAGGCAGGCAGAGAGAGGAGAAAACAGGCTCCCTGCCAAGCAGAGAGCCCAATGCTGGACTCGATCCCAAGACCCTGAGATCATGACCCAAGCTGAAGGCAGAGGCTTTAACCCACTGAGCCACCCAGGCACCCTGATTTCAACTTTTAAAAAAGATTTTATTTATTTGAGAAAGAGAGAGCATGCAGGGGGGAGGGCAGAGAAAGAGGGAGCATGCATGGGGGGAGGGCAGAGAAAGAGGGAGAAGCAGACTCCCCACTAAGCAGGGAGCCCAATACTAGGCTTGACCCCAGGACCCCGAGATCATGACCTGAGCCAAAGGCAGATGCCTAACCGACTGAGCCACCAGGGGCGCTGCCACAGTTGAAACTTTAAAAATAACTTTTTGTGAGGTTCTGATGATCAGCCAAGTTGAAAACCATTGTTCTGAGATTGGCTTAACATTAGGAAAATCAATCAATGCAATTACCACATTAACAGATTAAAGAAGAAAAATAATCACATGATCATATCAGTAGATGTAGTAGTTGATAGAGTCCAACACGCAACCAAGATAAAAAGAAGAATAGGCAAATTAGGAATAAAAGAACACTTCCTTAATCTGATAAAATGTAACTACAGGCACCTACAGTAAACATCATACGTAATAGTGAAGGACGGTGGGGGGGGGGGAGCTTTAGAATACAGAAACACAGAGAATTGCTACTTTCACCACTTGTATTTAACTAAGTACTGGGTTTCTTAAGTAGTACATTAAGGCAAAAAAGATTAAAAGATATACACCTTGAAAAGGGGGACACAAAACTCATTCACAAGTGAGATGGCTATGTGTGTAGAATAAATTTAGCTAGTTTACTGGATTCAAAATCAATTGTATTTCTAAATGTCAGCAACAAACAGAAAATGCAATGTGAAGGGGACTATAATAGTATTTTTTAAATGAAGTATTTAGGACTGTATCTAACAAATTACATTGGAACACTGCACAAAAATTTTAAAAACTGCAAAAATCAAAGATCTAAATAGAAATATATAATGAAATGATTGGAAAGCTCAATATTGTAAAGATGTCTTTTTTTTTTTTCAAATTAGTCTGTATATTCAATACAATCCCCACCAAAACCACCACCAACTAATTTTACATTAAAACATAAAGGATCAAGAATAGGCCAAACTCTATTAGATACTGTGTACTATAAACACTGTAAGTGTTATAAGAACAGTGGTAGGTGCTGGGGTGATGCAGTCAGTTAAGCATCCAACTCTTGGTTTTGGCTTAGGTCATGATTTCTTGGTGGTGAGATAAAACCCCGCAAGGGGGCTCTGCACTCACCACAGAGTCCTTGAGACTCCAGCTTTCCGTCTTCCTCTATCCTCCCACTTGGCCTCTTTCTCTCTCTCTCAAATACATAAATCTTAAAAAAAAAAAAAAAAAAAAAAAGTGGAGGTCCTTGGTTTGGAACTCAGAAAGAATTCTTACAGAGAATTAAGGGGCCCATGAACTTGGATGGGAAAAAAAAATTAGATATAACAAATTTAGCCTTGCCTTCAATTATGGATAGAAGCCACATACTATAGTGATGTTATCAGTACTTGTGTTTTTATCACAAATGCTCATTTTTGTTACAGATACCTCAAAATATTGTTACTGTTTATCTCCACTTTGACATTATGATGAATATCTTAAACTCACAGTACATCTTACTTAGTGTATTAATAAAGAAGCATATAGGGGCTCCTGGGTGGCTCAGTGGGTTAAGCCTCTGCCTTCGGCTCAGGTCATGATCTCAGGGTCCTGGGATCAAGCCTCCCCATCAGGCTTTCTTCTCAGCAGGGAGCCTGCTTCTCCCTCTCTCTCTGCCTGCCTCTCTGCCTACTTGTGATCTCTCTTTCTCTGTCAAATAAATAAATTAAAAATCTAAAAAAAAAAAAAAAAGAAGCACATGTATGTTAGATCACAAAATTGTTTTAATATAGTTGATATTTATATTTCAATGTAATTCATTTCCTTTGTAATCTTTTTTTTTTAAGATTTTATTTATTTATTTGACAGAGAGATAGAGAGAGAGCACAAGCAAGCAGAGTGGCAGGCAGAGGGAGAGAGAAACAGGCTCTCTGCTGAGCAGGGAACCCGATGTGGGGCTTGATCCCAGGGATCGTGACCTGAGCCAAAGGCAGCTGCTTAAACCAACTGAGCCACCTGGGTGCCCAATTAATTTCCTTTGTAATCTTATATGCTCCTTTTTAATCCCATGTGTTTTGCCTTATAAATATAAAAATATTATACTGAGAAGGGGACCATAGGTTGTACCAGATGCCAAAGAGGTTCATAGCCCAAAGAAGGTAAAAGATGTTGCTATAAAGATATGATAATTAAAAAAAAAAAAATATGGCAATTAAGATGATACATATTGGCAACGGATAGACAAAATAGAGCCATGGAACAGAATAAAGATCCCAGAAACAAACAGATATTTGGATACCTAATTTATGGCAGAGCAGTGGAGAAAGGATATTCTTTTAACAAATTATGTTGAGACAACATGTATGAAACTAGTGAATTACGTGTCTAAATTGAAAGGAGAATCTAAAAAGTTTTGAGAAGAAAACACAAGATAATAAGTTTTTGACTTTGTGTTATGAAAGGACTTTTTTAAAGGTTCATTTAATTATTTGAGAGAGAGTGTGTGTGTGTGTGTATGTGTGCATGAGCAGGGGTGGGGAGGGGCAGAGGGGGAGGGAGAAGGGAAGCGGACTCTCTGCTAAGCAGGGAGTCCCATGTGGGGCAACTTAAGGATCCTGAGACCATGACCTGAGCCAAAACCATGAGTAGGAAGCTTAACCGACTGAGCCACCTAGGCACCCCATGAAAAGACTTTTTAAAATAAGACAATAAGCAGTAATCATAAAAAGCTTCATAAATGACTACCTAAAAGCTCAGAACTTCTGTCTAACAGAAGTCACAAAGAGAATGAAAAGGCAAGCCTTTTCAATTTTCAATGCACACAACCAATAAAGGACTCATACCCAGCATAAATAAGGAACCCTTACAAATCTTATGAAAATGACAGCCCTATAGAAAAATGGACCAAAGATGTGAACAGACATTTCATAATAGAAAAAATCCAAATGGCCAGTAAACATTTGAAATGGAGCTTCACCTTACTGGTTATCAGGGAAATGCAAACTAAAACCAAAAAACATACCACAATATACTTGCCAGATTGTCAAGAATGTAAAAGGCTGACTAGACAACACCAAGGGTCAGAAATCATGTGGAGCAATGGTGACTCTTCCGTGGGATTAGTGGGGAACCTAAGTTGGTACAACCACTTTGGAGAACTTTTTTGTATTCCCCACTAAAGGTGAAGGTTATGCATGCCCTATTGTCTGGTAATCCCATTCCTCTAAGTAGGTACCTAGGGAAATTTGACCCAGGTGCACCAGGATATACATAGAAGAATACTTTTGGCAATGGTATTCACAATGGCCAAAAATTTAAGAGGCAACTTAAATGTTTAACAACAACAAGATGGATTAACAGATTGTGATATATTCTACAGTGGAATACTGTTTTGCAATAAAAAAAAAATTAAGTTGCAATAACACAGATCAAACTTACAAAAGAATGTATAACAAAACTAGCCAGACATAAAAAACAAAAAACACATACCATGATTTGCTTAAAACTCTAAAACGTTCAAAACTGAAATATACTGTTAAGGATTCCAAAATTAGATGATAAAACTATAGAGGAAAAAGGAATTGGTAATCAAAAACATTAGGGTAGTGGTTGCTTCCAGAAAAGAAAAGAAGATGTGATTGAAAAAGAAAGGGGAGGGGCACCTGGGTGGCTCAGTAGGTTAAAGCCTCTGCCTTCAGCTCAGGTCATGATCCCAGGGTCCTGGGATCGAGCCCCACATCGGGCTCTCTGCTCAGCAGGGAGCCTGCTTCCCCTCTCTCTCTCTCTGCCTGCCTCTCGGCCTACTTGTGATCTCTGTCTGTCAAATGAATAAATAAAATCTTTAAAAAAAAAAAAAAGAAAAAGAAAAGAAAGGGGAGCTTATAGCAGCCCATGATGGTCTAGTTCTTGACTCAGGTGTCCCTTTATAATTATTTGTTATTTAGTACCTCTGCGTTTTACACACTTTCTGTATGTATGTATATACAGCATCTTACAATTAAAAAGTTAAAAATCTTGCAGCGCCTGGCTGGCTCAGTGAGAGGAACATGCAACTCTTGATCTCAAGATTGTGGGTTCAAGCCCCATATTGGGTGTAGAGATTACTTAAAAATAAAATCTTTAAAAATAAATCAATTAAAAAGTGAAAAATCTAAAGCAAAAATGAAAACTTGGGCCAGTAGATGCTTTTCTGTATTTTCATACCTTCTATATACAGATCTATAGATCTATAAATATATGTATATATATCTTAACTGATTCTCCTTGTCAGCCAGGTTTGGGAATAGCTCTTGGGAAATTCTTACTGCTCTGCCCCTGCAAACAACCCACCACCACCACCATCTCTCCTCTCATCACCTCAACCAGATGTCTGAGAGGAAAAGAGAAATTCCTCCCAGCTTCTCTTCTCTCTTGTGGCTCTCTTCTGGCTTCCCCAGCTGGGCAGCAAGGCCACACATTACTGTGCACACACAGCGCAGCAGTGGTCGAAGAGGCTACGTGCTGGCTGTCAGGGACCTATTTCCCTCACCAGCCGCAGGTCTCTGCTTCCTTGCCTCATTTAACAAACCAGATTTGGCCCAAGGTGGAGCATGGCCTGTATATTATGTTTGTCTGGTCAGCTGGGAATGCATGTGAAGAGACATTTCAAGCTATAATGGGGAAAGATGCTGAGTGCCTGAAGAAGCCCAAGTCCAGAGAGTCGAAAGATATAGGAGGGACCTGAGTTCTCTACAGTCCAGCCTGAGCTATAAACTTCCTTGCTCAATGGCATACTACCAAAAACTCTAGGCTGAGGAAGCACACAGCGGCTGCTCTCTTCAGCAACACCTATTCCAAATCTGCCAGTAATCTCCACAGAGGTGTCCACAGAGCACCTCTAATTCACATGGCCCAAATGACACCACGCTTTTTGCCTAAACCTACTTCTCCTCCAGGATTCCCAGCTTAGTGAAAGGGAATGATAGGGCGCCTGGGTGGCTCAGTGGGTTAAGCCACTGCCTTCGGCTCAGGTCATGATCTCAGAGTCCTGGGATCAAGTCCCACATCGGGCTCTCTGCTCAGTGGAGAGCCTGCTTCCCTCTCTATCTCTCTGCCTGCCTCTCCATCTACTTGTGATTTCTCTCTGTCAAATAAATAAATAAAATCTTTAAAAAAAAAAAAAAAAAAAGAAAGAGAGGTAATGATACCACCTTCCTCGCAAGCCTGAAACCTAGGTCCTCTTGGTCACTCATCCCTTCGTCCAACTCCTCGGCAAGGCCCACTGGTTCTAGCTCTGAAAGGCTGGGATCTGTCTACTTCCTTCAGCCGTGCCCATCATCTCTGGATGATGGACCCCCACCTCCATCAAGACCACCATCAACTCTCACCTGAACTATTTTAACCAGCTCCTAGACAAGCAACCAGGCTCCAGGCCCTCCCTCCTCCCATGGCTTCTTCACACAATACTCAAAGAGAGTATCTAAAAGAGAGAAATTCAAAGAGTTTCTAAAACGCTTCTAACACTTGGCTCTGATTTCTCCTACCCACCACTGACCCAGCTTGCACCACCATCTGCTTCTGACCCCATTGCCGGGAACACCTAACAGACCCAAAGCAGACCCTGCCCCACCAGAGGCCCAGCTAGTAAGGATCGAAACTGCACAGCCAGCAGATGGTTCTAACTCCCAAATATTCCTGCCAAACCTACTTCGACCTGTTCAGCAGCTGCTCTCAGGAGTATGGACTGGAAAGAGGTCCAGACCTATCTCCTTGATTTGATGGTACCTACAGAAGGGCGGCATCACACATGCATTTAACTTAGGAGAATTCAAGCACGGCCCCTGCAAAATAAATAAGGACAGAGAGGTGGGGGGATGGGGCATGAATATCCTCTCAGTGTGACCAACTCAGAACTGGGTGAGCTCCTTGTGCTGAGAGACCTGACTTTCCATTCCACTGCCTCCTAAACGCAGGCCTTCTTTCAGGTAAGGCTCAAAGAAGCTTGCTTCTACCTTTTTTTTTTTTTAAGATTTTATTTATTTATTTGAGAAAGAAAGAGGCATCACAAGTAGGCAGAGCAGCAGGCAGAGAGAGAGAGGGGGAAGCAGTTTCCCTGCTGAGCAGAGAGCATGATGCAGGGCTCAATCCCAGGACCCTGAGATCATGACCTGAGCTGAAGGCAGAGGCTTAACCCACTGAGCCACCCAGGCACCCCTGCTTCTACTTTTCTTTTGTGTTCCTTTTTTATTCCTTCAGTCTTCTGCTCTTTTGCATGTATGTAACTTGGAAAACTAAAATTATATTTTCTAGGTATGTCCCTTCTCATAGACTATACATTCCTATATGTTATACATTTCTACAAACATATTACCATAAAAGGAGTGCAGAAGCAAACTTAGGTAGAACTTATGATAATTTACAAGTTTTTCAAAGCTACCATTGATTATATATGGCTTCTGCCTACATGCCGACTTTAGAACCTGATACCTAGTAAGGATGTAGCTCCATGGTGAGTACCATCTTCCAAGTTCCTCATCTGACATCTGCCAGAGAATATCAGGCCAGGAATGACATGGCTTTGTCCCACATCTAGCAATGACTCTGAGAACTCTAGTGGCCAAGCTGACAATGACAGGCAGCCTACGTATGTTCCCTCCTTCAGGGTCATCATCAGCCCCCAGGGCAGAACTGCCCAAGAAAGTAGGTTGCCAAACTGGCTCCTGACTTTTGATTTTCTCTTTCAAGGACAGTTTTGGAATCACACTGACTAGAAACAAGGGATGACAAGACCGGTTCTCATCCCCAGGCCCTTCAGGCCCCCAACCCAGATGAGTGACAAGTGGGGAGAGAATCCACTCTGCACTGCTAAGGAAGGATTTGTTTGGGTTCACTCTGCAGTTCTGCGGGTTGGCCACAATCCCACCCTGAGGTGAGCGCTCTGGGACTTCGGACCACTTTGAAAGTTTCCACAGGCTCTCAACATCCCAGACTTAAGTGTCCTCCCGCAGCCCTGACCCGCCTGAGGATCCAAACTTCCAAAGAATACACAAATATTATCCTTAGAACAGTCTCATTCCTTCACAACCTCAGAAAGGGATCAGAGTCCCCATTTTTCAGATGAGGAAACAGTGAAATCTCCTGTAAAAACAGAACAAGATCACAGTTCTCTGGACTTCCTGTTCTCCCAAAACAAGATTTCTAGAAATTTCTGGTTAACTTTTAATTACTCAACACCAGGGGGTCTCGATTCCGCCACAAATTTCACTCAGTTCTTTCCCCCCACCCCGTCCCTCGGTGCCTACATCTTCTACTCCATCTTTCCTTTTTTCCTCTCCAACTCGATTTCCCGGTCGGTTTCTTTTCCAAGATCTAAACACCGCCTTAAATCCCCAAGGACCCCGCTTCCAGGGCGGCACTTACGTGGGGAGCAGCTCCATTTCTTTAAAAAACGTCCTTTCCCGTGGCTCTGAGCCCCCTCCTCATGCACTCCCCCCCCCCTCCTTGGCGCACCCACCCTGCTCCGGCCTTTTGTGACCGGCTGCCTCCACTGCCTCGCCCTCCCTCCTCCTCACCGAGGGTCCCATCCGACACCCAAAGTTTCAGACTGTGTTCTTCCAACTCTCCCGGGCGCAGCTCCCGCCCTCGCCAAGGCTCAGGCCCGAGCCTATTCTTTGCAAGAGTCCCGCATCCCACCACTGCAGCCCCGGCTCCGGCTCCCGCGCGCTTACCGGACCAGAGCACGAGCTTGCCGTGCGCTTCTTCCTGGGAGTCCGAGTCCCCGGCCAGCAGCGTGGAGGTGGCCCCGTAGGGCAGCGCCGAGCCCAGGCACACGTTGTAGCGCAGCGGCTCGCAGGGGGCTGCGCGGCCGCAGTGGCTCAGCAGCGGAGGAGGGCCGGTCACGGCCGCGCTCCTTCTCGCGCTCCCGCCCGCGCTCCGCGGCCCAGGCCCAGTTGCGTTCCCGCTCAAGGCCGCCCCCCGGCCCGGGCCCCCCAGCAGCGGCAGCAGCAGCAGCAGCCCCGGGAGCAGGATCTCCGGCCCCCGTGCGAGGCGGGCAGCGGCCATGGCCAAACCCGCCAACTCAGCACAAGCCCCGGCGCCCCCGCCCGCTCTCCGGAGCCCCCCGGCCACACACGCAACCCCTGGGGCCGCGGATGTGGCTCAGGCGACCTGTGCGCCCCGCAGGTCCGGTGCCGGGCCCCCTCGGACGCTCCGCGCGCCGCGGGCCCTCGGCGCCCAACTTCGCAAACTTTGGACCCCGGGGCCCATGTTGGGTTGCTGAGGCTCCGGCCGGGATGCACAACTCTCTCCTCTTTCTCCTGGCAATCCAAACTGTCTTCAGCCCCGGGAGCCCCCTGGGCCCCCAATCTCCAGCCCCATTCCCTCTTCCACCATTAAAACTACCTCCCGGCCCTGCGATGGAGGCCAGGAGCGGGCCGGCGGTGAGGGGGACTCGCTCCCTGGCTTTCCCTCTGCGCCAGCCCGCGGCCCAGCCGCCACCTTCGCCCGAGCGCGCCGCAGCCCCCTGACTTCTCCCACCGACTCCCGGCTCCTTTGTTGCTCTAGCTCGCTTGGCTCTCTGGAATGCACGGGCCTCGCTGAGCCAAGCCCGGCCCCACCTCCGCCACGGCTTGGGGAGGGACTGGCAGAGGGAGGGAAGAGGAGGGGAGGGGATGCGAGAGAGGAGGAGCGCGAGCTTCACTGTCCCGGGCGCCCAGAGGGGCCCGGGCCAGGGGGCTCTGGTGACACCGTTCTGCGCCCTGGGGCAAGAGATGGGAGGAAACCGTGGCCGGGAGCTGCAACCAGACTCAGCGGGCACCTTGATAGGCCTGAGGATCGTTCGACTTGGTCCTCTGCTGGGAATAGACTTCTGGTTTACAATGGGGGAGACGGCGATGCCTGAAGTCAGCAGAAGTCTTTACTACATCCTTGCCCGGTCCCTCAACTCGCCAGTTACTTTTTCTGTTTCGACTTGTCCCAGAGCCCCACGGAAGAGAACCAAGGTTTGGTGGACTCGCTTGTCTCAATCCTTCCAACTCAGGACGGGTGTGAGAGATGAACTCAAGAGTCACTCGGGGCAGCTGCCTGGCTGTTGTTACCTCTGAAAGCAGGTGTCTGGAAACCAAACGTACCAACATCAGCCTTTACTGCTACAGATGTGTGATGTGTGAACCGTGGTTTCCAATGACTGACCCTGGCATGTCTTTGGTTACGTTCAAAGGAAGCCATTCCATTTTTTATGGCCCTTGCTGCTTGTATGCTGGCGGAGGAAGTTTCTGCTGCTCTCCTTCCCTATTTTACTCATTTGGCCTTTCCTCACTCCTTTTCTTGTGGAGCTTTGAGTCACCACACTTAATTTCACTCTGCAAAGCTTACACCTAGGGCTAGGGGTCCATCCAGGGGAGTGGACTTACATGGAGCAATTTTTCCATGTTGCAACAGGCTGGGATGGTTTCTCCTTTCTCACCCCTACCATTACCCCTTCGACACAGCTGAAGTAGATGAGTTTTGTTAGGTTTTGGCCATTTAAGAACAAATTAGCTATTACACTTGAGCTACTGTCCTCAATTAGTAGGTAAGCCCCAGAGACAGAGACACAGAGAGAGCTTCAATTCAATTCAATTTAGTAAGTCTTTCTGAAATCCTGGGATGTCCCTAGCACCATAATAAGCATGATATCCTTGTAGAACTTGAGAACTTGCATTTGACCGTGGAAGTAGCTTTGCCCTCAGGAGAGAGCAATATATCATGATAAAGGAGCTAAGTCTTCTCCACAGGGGCAGTGACCTTGTTCTATTCTCTGTAGTTACAATGCATCTAGTGCAGTCATACATGCATATTGGTCACTCAGTAAAGAAGCTGCCAAAATGAGGCGCACAGTGAGTGTGCAACGGGAATTTCTAGCAGGGAGAGATTGGTGTGTGTAGAGAGATTGGATTTGAACCCAGCCCTGAAGTGTGAGAAGGAGGAGTCAGAAAAGTAGAGAGGAGCAGAGCTGCCATTACAAGTGCAGGAAACTATGACTTTACCCCAGGGCATGACTGGCCTGGTGATCAGGACACAGTAGAGGATAAGGAGGAAGAATGATTGGTAAGAAACCTCAAATGGGATAGAGAGGAAATAAGGTTTAATTCTATTGGCAACAAGGAAACAGTGCAGACTTTTTTTTTTTTTTAAAGAATTTATTTATTAGAGAGAGAGTGAGAGAGAGCATAAGAGGGGAGAAGGTCAGAGGGAGAAGCAGACTCCCCGAGGCGCTATAAGCCCGATGCAGGACTCGATCCTGGGACTCCTGGGACCTGAGCCGAAGGCAGTGGCTTAACCCACTGAGCCACCCAGGCACCCCCAGTGCAGACTTTTAATCGAAGGGTTGATATGCTTAAGAGTATTAATGACACAATGTGAGGGTGGTCTGAAGGGCAAAAAGCTGGAGGCAAAGGACCATTTTGAGGGAAGTCGTTAGTGATTTATGGAAGAAGTGGGAAGAGATTGTGTCCTTAGAGCATCATATTCCTGCTAGAAAAGTAATTTAAAGCATTATGACCTACTTTATTAAATTTTGTTTGTGATATAAATGATATGCTGTTATAACATGTCCGAAGTCTGAGCCACAGAGAAAGTTACCTGGTTACCATGCTGACATTTTGCTTTGTGAACTTTTTTCACTTCTCTTCTATCTGGTTGTTACTGAAGCAGCTGGGGGATTTCCTCAGTATTCTGCATATTAGGAGGAACCTACATATGTGCTCGGGCAACTCCTTACTTCTCCACCTAAAATGTTAGTAATTCATTAGGTATGAAGACTATCATTTCTTGTCTGGGATTTCTTGGCAGGTATGAGGAAGAGTGCAATAGAGCACCTTTACACTGGAGGCAGAAGAGGGTAAATTGAGATGATCCTAAGGTGTTATCTCCTGGCCAGAATGTTCTTTCCTTCGAGAGGAGAGAGAAGATATTCTGATTTCTCAACACTGTATGTGTGTATATGTGTGTAATAGAAGCAGACATAGAAGTATACTTCTGTTCACCAGGCTTCAGCATTCCTTTCTGGGTATCTTGCTGGCCAAGGCAAGGGGCAGCAGGAGAGTGGACTGAGGAAATTCTCATAGCACTGTCCACAGCCACTGGGCCAGGTTCCCATCAGTGGCAGCTGCAACAAGAGTCATGGTCCCACATTTAAACTTCCTGTGCTGTTCTGCAGAATTTGCAGGAGGTGGAGACTCAGAAATCCTGTGACACAGCAGGTGTGGGAAAGGAGGAAAAGTATTCAGTGGGGACTTTGGAAGAATACCTCATGGTTCCTGAATGGCGTTCAGAGTCTTGGACAAAGTTCATCCATTCCCTCCTGCAGGCATATGAAGACTGCCATGGCCGTTAGAGACTCTTCAGTGTTACGTGACACACTCCTGGTCTCAACCTGGTGGTGGGCTGCAGAGGGCACCTCACCCAGTTCCTCAAGAGCATTAACCCCATCTACATACACAGTCCTTTGGTCAGGGCTGTGAGAAACTCTCCTATGTTGACCATGCATTACAGTACTTGATTGGCTACAAGTGGCTTCTTGATTACTGAGTCATTCTCACCAACCATTTTGGCATTTTGAGGTCACACATTCAATGTTGACTCTTTGGTATTTGTCTCTGGGCCCTCCACTCAAAAAGAATGGACGTGAATGTATCTGAGGAATGTCATGGGTGTCCTTAAGAATTTGGTTGCCTCCTTATGGTTCAGTTGTCATACTGGCCAGAATTTCGAGCCTAATTGTTGCAGTGCTCCATTTTCTTCTTTTTCTAGTGTGTCTTAATTTGCAACTAAGAGCATCAAGTCAGAGAAAGGACAAAATGGGAAAGGGGCCAGGTAAGCCACCTCCTCTGAGAGGTAGCACAATAGATTTGGAGTTAGAGACTCAAGTTGGGCCTTACTAGCCAAGGACCTTTGAACTACTTATTCTAAGTCCCTATTTCTTCCTTTCCAAAACATGAGACATTGTCAATTGTGTTCCTATACATGAGCAGTGAACAACCTGAAAAGGAAATTACAATGGCAATTCCATTTATAGAGCACCTAAAAGAATTACATACATAGAAATAAATCTCCCAAGGAGTTAAAAGACTTGTGTACTAAAAACTACACAATATTGCTTGAAGAAATTAAAGAAGATCTAAATTAAATGGAAAGACATTCTGTGTTTATGGATAGGAAGATATCAATACCACACAAAGTGGTCTACTGATTCAACACACTCCTTATCAAAATTCCAATAGCCTTTTTCACAGAAATGGAAATACTGATCTTCAAGTACATAAAGAATTGCAAGGGGCTCTGAATAGTCAAAAAAATCTTGAAAAGAACTAATAAATTTGGGAGACTTACATTTCCCAACTTTGAAACTTACTATTCAGTTTCAGTAATTAAAACAGTATGGTACTGACATGAAGACAGCCAATAGAATTGAATAGGGAGCCTAAAAACCAACCCTCACATATATGGCCAACTGATTTTCTACAAGGATGCCAAAACTATTCAATCAGGAAAGGACAGTTTTTCAACAAATAGTGATGGGAAAACTGGATATTTAAATGCAAAAGAATGAAGCTGTACACTTACCTAACACACTGTATAAAATTAACTCAAAATGGATCAAAGTCTATATTTAAGAGCTAAAACTATAAAACTTTCAGAAAAAGACATCAATGAAAACCTGCATGACATTGGATCTGGCACCAATTTCATGGGTTGACACCAAAAGCAGAGGCACTAAAAGAAAAAAGATAAATTGGACTTCATCAAAATGAAGAACTTTTGTGCATTAACGGATTCTATCAGAAAAGCAAAAACAAACAAACAGCAACCTATAGAATGGGAGAAAATATTTGCAAATCATATATCTAATAAGGGATTAATATCCAGGATAAATAAAGCATTCCTAAATCTCAACAATAACAACAACAACACAACTTTAAAAAGGGGCAAAGACTCAAATAGACATTTCTCCAAAAAAGATCTACAGATGGCCCAAAAGCACATGAAAAGATGTTCAACATCATTGGTCATTAGAGAAATGCAAAACCACAACGAGATATTACTTCACTGCTACTACACTAGGATGGGTATTAAAACATACACATGAAGGTAACAAGTGTTGGCAAGAACAGGGAGAAATGGGAACCCTTGTGCATTGGTAGTGGGAATGGAAAATGGTGCAACTCATATGGAAAATTTTCATGGTTTTCTCAAAGACTAAACATAGAATGGCCATATGATCCAGCAATTCCACTTCTAGGTAAATGTCCAAAAGAACTGACAGCAGAAAGTCAAACAGATACTTATACAAGAATATTTACAGCAGCGTTATTCACAATAGCCAAAAGGTGGAAACAACCCAATTGTCCATTAACAGATGAATGGATAAACAAAATGTGGTATATGCACACAATGGAATATTATTCTGCTATAAAAATGAATAAAATTTTGATGTATGGTATAACATAGATGAACCTTGAAAACTATATGCTGAGTCAAATAAGCCAGACACAAAAAACAGAGAGCAAATGACTCCACTTATATGAGCCACTTAGGATAGGCAAATTCACAGAGACAGAAAATAGAATATGGTTTACTAGGAACTAAAGAGGGAGGAAAGGGAGGTTATTGTTTAATGGGTACAGAATTTTTGTTAGGGATGATGAAAATATTTTGGGTCTAGATCAGGGTGATGGTAATACAACACTGTAAATGTATTTAATGCTACTGAAGTATAAACTTACAGTGGTTAAAATGATAACTATTATGTTTATATATATATATATATTATAGCAATTAAAAAAGAAAAGAGAAAAAAGCATATTACTATTTAGCTCTAAGGAAACTTATGAGGTTTAATGAGAAGTAGCATAACAAATCTTGGTCCTTATGTGTTTAATAACTATTGGTTTCATTTCTCTTCTTTCATCTCCAACATCCTTCTAATGGGGCCATTTCAGTAGTTTCTGGAAGTCCAACTAGTGGCCAACATTGCAGAAATGTGGATGGTCTGGGACTGTGCACTGGATAGCAGGTTTTAGGTCTTTTCTGGGCAGTGACAATTTTTGTTTTTATGCTAAAGATTGAAGTTTTCCAGGGACACCTGGCTGGTTCAGTTGGTTAAGTGTCTGCCTTCAGTTCAGGTCATCATCCCAGGGTCATGGGATCAAGTCCTACATGGGGAGGAGGGCGTGGTCCTTGCTCAGCAAGGAGTCTGCGTCTCCCTCCGCCTGCTGCTCCCCCTGCTTATTCTCTCTCTCTCTTTCTGACAAATAAATAAATAAAATTTTTTAAAATGAGGTTTTCTTCTTCTCAGTAAATGACACCACAGCTTGCTTAGCCAGCTGCCCTGGCCAAGAACCTTAGAATCATCCTCAACTCTTCCCTTTCTCTAACATCTTGTACCTAGTCCTCTTAGCTACATCTTCAAAATATGTCTAGACTCCAACAATTCCTCATCACTTCCATAGCTGCCAACCTGGTCTGCGCTACCAGCCTCTGTCACCTGGGCCACTCCAAGAGCTTCCTAATACAGCTTCCTGTTTCCTCTTACCTTCCTACAGCCTATTTTCCAGTGCCAGGAGAGTCTTTCTAAAATATATATTGGGCCATATCACCTCTGTGTTCAAAACTCTCTGATGGCATCTCGTCACATTTAGAATATAGTCTCGTCATGACTTCATCAAGGCCTTGTTGACCCCTGACAACCTGGAGCTCATTTGCTACTACTCTTTTCCTGGCTAACTCTGTCTCAAACATACTGTTCTTTTTGCTGTTCTTTACATACACCAAGCAAGCTCCTGTCTCAGGACCTTTGCACTCATGCTCACTCCATGTTCTTGCTTCATTCAGGTCTCCATCCAAATATTCCCCCTGAAGAAGGCATGCCTTTTAAATCACTCCAAAGAAAATAAAATACTTAAGTATAAATCTGACAAAAATAAATATAGGATCTGTAATAATAGAAATTATAAAATGCTGATGAAAGAAATAAAAGATAACCTAAATCCTTGGAGAGACACACCATTCACGAATGGGAAATTTCAATATAGGAAAGATGTCATTTTCCCCTAAAGTGATACCCTAAACCTCTAGGCTTAGCATAATTTTAATCAAAATCTCAACAAGTTTCTGTATTAGACATAGACAAGTTTATTCTAAAATTTGTGTGGAAAATGAAAGGCTCTAGATTAGCCAAAACAATTTTTGGAAAAGAAGAATGAAGTAGGAGAAACCATTTCTCAATATTCAGGCTTACTTTAGAGCTACAGTAATCACAACAAGGTAATATTGGTGGAAAGATAGACACATTCACCAATGGAACAGACAGAGATCTCAAAAACAAGTACACAAATATGCCCAATTAGTGGAGTATTATTCTACTATAAAAATGAATAAAATTATGATATGCAGTATAACATTCATGAACCTTGAAAACTATATGCTGAGTCAAATAAGCCAGACACAAAAAGACAAAGAGTGAATGACTCCACTTAGGAGAGGCAAATTCATAGAGATAGAGAAGAAGGAAAAAAAAAATCAATGGAAGAGGTATAACCTTTTCAATAAATAGTACTGGAGCAATTAGACACCCATAAGAGATTATGAAACTCAATGTACACTTCACACCTTATACAAAAATTAATTATTCAAAAGGAATCATAGACTTAAATATAAATGTAAAACTATAAAACTTCTAGGGAAGAACATAGAGAAAATTTTCAGGACCTGTGATTAGGCAAAGCGTTCTTAGACTTAACACCAGAAGAATGACCAATAAGAGAAAAAAATTGAAAAATTGCACTTCATCCGAATTTAAAACTTTGTTACAGATGACACTGTTAAGAGTATGAGAAGACAGGGGCGCCTGGATGGCTCAGTGGGTTAAGCCTCTGCCTTCAGCTCAGGTCATGATCTCAGAGTCCTGGGATCGAGTCCCGCATCGGGCTCTCTACTCAGCAGGGAGCCTGCTTCCCTCTCTCTCTCTGCCTGCCTCTCCATCTACTTGTGATTTCTCTCTGTCAAATAAATAAATAAAATCTTTAAAAAAAAAAAAAAAAGAGTATGAGAAGACAAATTACAGACTGGGAGAAAATATTTGCAAATCACATATCTGACAAAGACCTAATGTCTGGAATATATTTTATTTATTTGTTTATTATTAAAGATTTTATTTATTTATTTGACAGAGAGAAAGAGTACACACAAGAAGGGGGAGTGGCCAGCAGAGGGAGAGGGAGAAGCAGGCTCCCCGCTGAGCAGACAACCCAACATGGGGTTCCATCCCAGGACCCTGGGATCATGATTTGAGCCAAAGGCAGACACTTAATCGATTTATCCACCCAGGTGTCCCTGGAATATAATTTTTTAAAACTCTCAAAACTAAGCATTAAAAAAATACCAAAACACCAGCAATTCAATTAGAAAATGAGCAAGACATGCACAGACACTTCACCAAAGAAAATATATCGGTGGCAAAGAAATACATGAATAGATATTCAACAAACATTAGTCATTAGAGAAATGCAAATTAAACCACAATGAGATATCACAACATACTTATCAAAATGGCTAAAATGAAAAACTGTGATTAACACCAAATGTTGGCAAGGCTGTGGAGACACTGGATCACCCATACGTTGCTGGGGAATATAAAATGATATAGCTCTTCTGGAGAACAGTGTGTCAGTCTCTGGAAAAACCATTCATACACTTACCATACAACCCAGCAATCACACTCTTGGGCATTTAGCCAAGAGAAACAAAGCCTTATTTTCACGCAGGAACTTGTACACAAATGTTCGTAGCAGTTTTATTCATAATCACTTAAAACTGGAAACTAATCAAGCATCTTTGGTTAAACAAACTGTGGTACATCCATACCATGGGAAAACTACCCAGAAATACAAAGAGGAAAAACTATTGATACATGTCACTTGGATGGATCTCAAACGAATGACAGTGAAAAAAACTAATCTCAAAAGGATACTTACTGCATGATTCCATTTATGTCACATAAAATAACATAATGATAGAGATGGAGAACAGACTAGTGATGCCAGGGCTTAGTGCTGGTGGGGAGGGATGAGTGAGGGATGAGTGTGGCTACAAAGAGGTAACACTGATGGGCCTTGTGATGATGGCACAGTCGAGTGTTTCTTTGTAATAGCTTTATCGAGGATAATGTGTATATGTAGGTCACTACCGTGATTGTAGTGATGACTATGCAAGACTACACCTATGTTAAAATTACCTAGCATTATGCACAAATACTCAACTGAGGGCATGTGTTACTTGTGAAATTTGAATGAGCCCTATGGACTGCGTGGATGTCACTTTCTTGGTTTTGATACTTTACAGTAATTGCATAAAATGCTAACATTGGGGCAGATGAGGGATAAGTGCATGGGACTTCTCTGTATGTTTCTTTGCAACCTCTTGTTTCCAAAAATAATGTTGTTGTTTTTTTTTAATTTGAGGCATTTTAAAACTGCTTCATCCAAAACAGCACCTCTTCTATCATTCTCTACCTTCATATCCTGCTTTATTTTTCTTCATAGCCTGTATCTCTCCCTAACATTTAGTATATGTAATGTATAAGATATCACATATTTGTATAAATATATACCCTCCAGTAGAGCTAGGAAGGCAGGAACCTGTGTTCTCCACTGTATGTCCTGTCCTCCAGCGGCACCTGGTCTATTTGTCTTTGTTGACTACATGAGCTTACCTGCCTTCCTGTAGATAAACATTTCCTTTACTGTGTCTATAAGTAAATTGGCCTTTACAGCCTTCTGCCAGAAACAACACCTTTATCAAGGTATCCACCCCAGACTCCCTGTTCAGAGAAATTTCAATTGTCTTTTTTTCAGTAATAACATTTTAATACAAGCAATTCTCTAGTGGGTATAAGCAATTTGATTCCATTCTGTTTATTCCTCCCTGGCTCCAATCAGGTCTTTTGGGAATATGTCCTCGTTTAGTGTCTTTCCCGGATAGTTAAACCTTCAGCTATGAGAAGGCAGCTAAATAAAGGTCCTTGAATCTGACAGAGTTTACCCTGTGGTCCTCAAAAAGAGCTTTAGGAGCCCAAAGCTTCAGACTGAGTGCCTCAAATAAAATGAAACAATTTTACAGGAGAAACAGTACAAAGAAAGACCGTTAAACTCTCAGCCATCTTTCTTATTACAAATGGTCATGACTCATTTTGCTGCGGATCTGTGAAAGGCAGAATAATGGGTCCTAAAAATGTTCACATTCGAATCCCTGAACCTGTGAATATTACACTTTGCATGGCACTTTTGCAGATGGATGTGATTAAAGTTAAGGACCCTGACATGGGGGAGATTAGCGTGTGTTATGCAGGTGGGTCCAATCCAATCACTCGAGCCCTTAAAAGGAAGAAGAGCTTTCCTGGCTGTAGAGAACGGGACAAATGGTGTTGCAGATTTTAAAGACGGAAGAAGGGCCTTCAAGAAGCTGGAGAAGTCAAAAGAAATTCTCCCCTGGAACCTCCAGAAAGGAATGCAGGCCGCCCAGCACTTTGATTTTAGCCCAGTGAGACCCATACCACGTTTCTGATTTACAGAACTATATGATAATAAATTTGTGTTGTTTTAAGCACTAAGTTTTTGATGAGGTGTTACAGCAGCAAGGAAAACTAATAGGGTATCTTATTCTGATTATAGCTTTTCTATTAGCTTTGCTTATAAGCAACAGAAAGCAAGTTGCGTTTCCTTCAGCAAACAAACCAAGCTTTTCAGGAAGCCTACAGTGTCTCTGGGAACCCAAGACAGGACAGCAGTGGAGCTGCAGAAAGGTTGTACTACCAGAATGAAAGCTGCTGCCCTCAGCATCCTTCCTCTGCCCTTTTTTTTTTCTTTGCCTTCCCACCCCCCCATCTGTTTCATTTTTTTCTTTCCGTAAATAGGGCATAAAGTGTAAGAAGGCTGCTACTTAGGGCATAAAGTGTAAGAAGGCTGAGCCCCAGTTTCCACCTGCTTCTCTTTCTTCACCAGACCAGTCAGCTCAGGCTGTGACTAGAATCTTGTTCTCAATTCCAAATCCCAGGGAAGGAACCCTGTTACAGGTTGAATAGTGTTTCTCGTTCCTCCCTTCTAACCCCCTCAGTACCTCAGATTGTGACTTCCCTTGGAAATAGGGTCATTGCAGTTGCAATTAGTTAAGATGAGGTCATACTGGAATAGGATGGGCCCTTATTCCAACAGGACTGGTGTCTTTATAAGAGGAAACTGGGGGGCACCTGGGTGACTCAGTGGGTTAAGCCTCTGCCTTCAGCTCAGGACATGATCCAAGGTCATGGGATCAAGACCCGCATCAAGCTTTCTGCTCGGCGGGGAGCCTGCTTCTCTCTCTCTCTCTCTCTGCCTGCCTCTCTGCCTACTTGTGATCTCTCTCTCTCTCTCTCTGTCAAATAAATAAATAAAATCTTAAAAAAAAAGAAGAAGAAGAGGAGGAAATTGGGACACAGACACAGAGGGAAGACTAACACATGAAGATGGAGGCAGAGGTTGGAGTAAAGCTGCCACAATCCAAGGAATGCCAGCCAAGGCTACAGCTCTGGAGGCTTAACTAGAAGCTGGAAGAGGCAAGAGAAGATCCTCCCCTAGAGGTGCCAGGAGGAGCATGGCCCTACCAGCCCTTGATTTTAAACTTCCGGCCTCCAGAACTGTGAAATGATAAGTTTCTGTTGTTTTAAGCCACCCAGTTTGGGGCTCTTTGTTATAGTAGCCCTGGCAAAATAATGCAGTGCCTATGACTGATCCAGTTAGCTCTGTCAGGGAGACCATGTCTTCCAGTACAAATATGCTTCCTTAAGACTCACCCCTACCCCTATGGCTTGAGGGGGATATAGGGGGCCAATTTCCAAAGAAGGAAGAACCACTGTGAACTTGGCCCGAGCAATGAAAAGCTCTCCACTCTCGCCCCCGACAGCTGGGATCAATATGATATTCCATTTTTTTTTTGTTTGTTTGTTTGTTTGTTTTGCTTTAATTATGTTACTCTCTGGAATGCAACTAGTATGTGTGACAGATGACTCTCAGTTACTTCTTTCTCATACCATAATCTACTTGTCCTGACATTATTAGTGATCACCCCTTCCTCTCACCACTGTGTTTATTAGTCAGTGAGTACTGATGGTTGAAAATGTTTCTGGAGTATCTATGCTCTTCCAATCATCTGACTGATTTACCAGGTTCCTGGTGTGGTGGTCAGAAGGCTTAACTTCTGATATAAATTCTAGAGTCTGGTTACTCCCCACTTTATCCCCTTCTCTAAGTGTTTTATCTATGGCAGTTTGGAATATTTAATTACTCTTAACTTGTTTTTGTGAGGAGAGAGTACGGTTTACAAAATGTTCCTGACCTCTTTAGAGTAATGGCCTAGGGGAACTCTTCCGGTTCCAGGGGAACCGAAAGAAAGAAAGAAGTTTTCTGTGTCCCCTTTTTGAAACTGGTCCCTGACCCTGTTAACATATCTGCTCTTTGGGATGAGGACATGTCAGAAAATACCATATTAAAGGACCCTCATATTAAACTTGTAATAAACATGTGCCAAACACACAGTAAGCGCTCAATCAATGTTAGTCAATTTTTAGAACCAAGGCCAGACAACGCCCACCTCAAGCTCTTGCCAATAATCAACAATAGCTCATTCCTAGATTTCCCCACCTTAAGAGATACATGAGAGTGAGAAGGGAGTGTCCTAGGCTGAATAATGACCACCCCAAAATGTCCATACCTTCATTCCTGGAACCTATGTGTTTATTACCTTACAGAGGAAAAGGAACCTTATAGATGTGCTTCAATTAAGACTCTTAAAATTGAAGATTATTCTGGATAACCTGGGTAGGCTCAATATAATCAGAGGGACACAGGGGAGTCAGAGTCAGAGAAAAAGAAGGTGTGACCATAGAAGCAGAGGCTGATATATTCTGAAGATGAAAACAGGGGCCAGACAAACAGCCTCTAGAAGTTGATAAATGGATCCTCTAGGGCCCTCAGAAGGAACTCAGCTCTGATGATGCCTTGATTTTAGCCCAGTGAGACCCATTTCAGATTTCTGACTTCCAGAACTGTAAGATAACAAATTTGTATTGTTTTAAATTTGAGGTAATTTGTTACAGCAGCAATAGGAAACAAATTCAGAGGCAATCATTATTTCATGGAACATTCTGCAAAATTTGCACTCTTGGACTCAAAGTCCCTGTTTACATAGTTGGGTTTGAGGCCCCCAGACCTAGCAGTACTGTTCTTGCCACCTGGCCCCAGCCAGATTTTCACCAACCTTCAGGCCTTTCTCTCCACATCCGTCCATCTGGTCTGATCTCCACCACCCCAAGAATTTTCTTCTATTCACCCACCTCTGGGGCCTAGATCTTTGAGACTAGGGTTATTAGAAACCGAAATCCAGGCAGCAAATTAAAATGAAACGTGAAATACCAATGAGAAACTATTTTTAAAATTGGGGCATTTTCTCTCCCAGCATCAGGCTAAAGAGAAATTAGGCTTGAGAAACTGAGAACCAGAGACACTGAGAAATGAATCTAGCTGAGAATGATGAACTGCGATGTCAGCTCCTGAACTTTTACTAAAGGCCCTTCAAGGCCTTGGACTTGGGCAGAAATTCCTGACCCTCTTGTTCCAGCCCAGGAAGCTACAGACGATGAGACTTGAGTAAGAGTATAGTTCGGAGGTAAGCAGTCTGGATTTGAATTCTGGTTTCACAGACCACCATTCCTGTTCCCCTATTCTAAGAGGCTCCAGATGAGCCTCTTGCCAGGCGAGCTCCTCCAAGCCGGTGTGAACTGGGGAAGTGCGTCACCCCAACCCCTAACCCAAACGACGCTCCGCGTCACCAAAAGAAAAAGTAAAAAATGCTTTATAAAATGTATCTTGGACACAAAGAAAGCGCGTTTTCCTCTTCTCTCAGAATAAAAGGCCCTTACTTTTAATTTTTTTATTTGTGACGATTTTATTTTTTTTCTTTCAGTTGTGTTACTAGCTGGAGCTAAACATTGGCAGGGGCCCCAGGCGGCTGCTGGAAAGGCGCCCTCCCAGGAGCAGAAGGCTCGTTTAGAAGAAACTGGGGGCGGGGAGAGAACTCGCGACTCGGTCTCCCCAGCGCGGTAGGGACTTTTTCGAGTCTTTCTCCGGCCAGGCCAAAGCTCCTAGGCTGAGACCCCCGCCAGCAGAGCGCAGCCAGGAGACTTCGGGGAACACAAACAGCAGAGGTGCGTCCGGGAGCCTGCAACCACCCCTTTGCAACCCAGCTCCTCCCCGGCGGGGGGCGGAGGTGCCTGCTCCGGCCGCAGCGGGGGCGGGGACCACCCACAGCGCCGCGCAGCCCCGCCCCTGCCCCGCCCCCGACGCGCCAGCCGGGCCTCCCGGCTAGCCGCCCTCGCACGCTTTTCAGGGCGTGAGCAAGCCCTGCGCCAGCCCGGCTGGGAATTTTTTACTCCGTGAAGTACGGCGGGCAGCGGTACCAGCTCCTTCAGATAAAGATGGAGGAGGGAGCTGAGTGGGTGAAGAGACGGCCTTCTTCCTCCTCGTTCCCCTCCCCGTCCCAGCAGAGACTGCTAGACTCTGATTTCCAGCTGTGTTCTTACCACCCAAAGTTTTGGGTAGACAATTTTAATTAAGTTTCGTTTGGGGAAAAATTAACATCAGGTTTTAGGATAACACTACGCCATTCCCAGGTCGGAACTGGGAACCTTTCGACCTAATTCAGACCAGAGAGGGTGGGGTTGCGGGAAGGGAGTAGTGCCTCTCTGGTCGAGGGAGATGGGGCGAGGGATGGGGCCCGGGAGGCATTGTGATGTTTAGGGGAGTCTCCAGTCCCCACCTGGAAGGAGGGCCCACCCGCTGCGCCCTTCTACCCCTCCCCTTCTAGTTGCCAGAATGGAAAATTCATGGAGTCCAATTTAGCGCAGGTCAACAAACTTTTATTGCCACTTCTGGCTCCCCCGCCCCAGCAAGATCCCTGCTTCTAACACTGTAGAAATACTGAGCTTTGGTGCAGGGTAATGGGGGCGGGGTGGGGGATGTTAATCGTGCCTCCTCAGCGTACTGCCAAGGAAGGTTAAAGAAACCCCACTTGCTGGAGAGGGAGGGCCAGAGGGGAGGAATTCAAGGACACAAATGGCTCAGTCCCACCTCTGCTGGCTGCAGAGTATAAGGACCGTGGTTCCAAACATTTTAAAAAGGGGTGGAGTGGGGGAGAGGGATGAATTTGGCTGCTGTTGTACCCCTTGCCTTTGCTGCCACGTTTCCATGGAAATGAGGGAGGAACAGGATGTAGTTCACTTTGACTACCTGGGAGGATGGCAGGGCAGCATTTAGTAAACATATCGCCTTCCACTCCTACCCAACACATACAACTCACTGCCTGTTCCACTCCCTTCCCTTCTGGAGCTGGTATCATACCAACTGGACTCCAGGTAGGGCTGTTAGCGTCCACTCTCCAGCCAGGTCTTGCTGGCAACAGATGGAATCAGATTATGTCCAGGAGGCTCAGTAGCAGCCCTGGTAGGACCACTGGTTGTAGCACCTCGGTGAAAAGCAACACCTAGGACCCCCAAGACTCTGTGCAACCGATGTTCCCAAACATCTCTGCCCAGACAAAATAAAACAAAAGCAAAAACCATAAACCCAAATGTGTATGGTTAAAAATAATGCAAAATAACTCTAACGATGCCGAGGGCTAGGGTGGAGGAGAAGAGGATGGACAGCCTTCCTAGACTTGAGCCACCCGTGCACTCTGACTTCTGCTGGGCTGGAGCTGGGCTTCTCCCCACTGGGCTGTTGCTGGGGAACTGGAATCCAAATCTCCATTTGGTGCCGAGAGCTCTACCCACTGCTATTGGTTGATGACGCTTGCCTGTCGCCATAGTGAGGACATGCAGGATGGATTCTCAGTACCACGGATCAGCTCGGTGCTGCTGGTTGTACAACTGTAGCTTGATCTGATCTTTGATCTGATTCACAAGGATCTGGGACAGCAGGATTCCTACCAGCTGGAAGAGGCGAGATGGATTGGGCCCTCAGCAATGAGTGGTGTCTTTGTTTTCCCTGAATCAATCTTCCCAGTATGGTTAGCACCATCCCAATCCCCTGCTTCTTAGCAATGTCAGTGACTGACACCCTAGCTGGTCTCCAGGTGCCCTCCCCAAAACAAAGGAGTCTTTGCGGGGCTGTAGGACCCACGAGTCTTACGGGGTAAGTTACCTGGGGGATGGCCAGGCCCAGGGCTACACCACCAAGAAGGAAGAGGTTGCTGTGTATCCAGTTGACCAGTTTGTCAATACAGCCATTGGTATAGATGACGTTACTAGCCTCCAAGTAGTCAAGGGCCTGCATACCTTGGCCACACATGGTGTTGATCACTGCCTGGGGAAAGAGTTGAAAAGCCAAATGGAACTCCCACTCCCAAACTTTTTATTTCAGGCCCTCACCGATGGTCTTCCCACCCTTCCTAAATTCCTAAATTGGTGGGGAATATATGCGAAGGATCCTAACTTGGGAGTTGCTAAATACACACTTCCTTTCCTCTGGGAGATCTGAGTTCAATTCTCCTTACTTTAGAGACCTGCACCTTCTGAGTCCCTGTGTGGACCACAGGAGGGAAAAGGAAACAGAGCCATTAGATTGGGGTGAAAAGAAACATCTGGCAGCTGTCTTACAAGATTGATTGGTTAAGCTAGGGAATGGGGATTCCCCACAGTGGCTAATCTAGTCGGCAAGTAACTGAAACTGCTGCCCAGGAGGAAATGACGTGGGATGTAGGCTCACCTGGTTCGGGGTAGGCAAGCAACAGGAGTAAGGCACAGAGCAGCGCTCACGGCTGGGGTTGTCTTCTGAACAGTTGAAGTACATGTTCTGGGACCAGTCCCTATAGGAAATCCCTCCACAGCAGCTGAACTGCAACAAAACCCACCACAGAGGTTAAGAATCACCCAGTCCTCAGAGCAGCTGAAAGTCCGTGGCCAGCTTCCATTTATAAATTCAGGTTGTTTTTAAACCTTGAGCCAACATTTCTCAGTGGCCTTTCCCTTTATATGCCTTAGTTGTATATATTGTTTGTTTTTCATATTCAACTAGGAACTTCTTGAGAGCAGTTTCTGCACAGGATAGAGGCTGCAAAAGAGAGTGTCTCAAAAACACTGGCTGAAATAATTAAAGGATTACTGTTAAAAATATTTCTTTGAATACAGAGAAAACAGAAGAGAGTCTTCAATATCACAGGCCCATAATTACTCCTTGAAAGCACGTAGGATCCAAGTAAGTTGCACCAAGGGAAGGGGAACTCAGTACTGATCTCAAAAGCACTTTTATTTAAAATTCAACTTTTGATTCATAGCGGCATGATTCACAATAGCTACACGGTGCAAGCGACCCAAGTGTGCATTAAAAGATGGATGAATTAACAAAATGTGGTAGATACATACAACAGAAGGTTATTCAGCCTTAAAAGAAGAAAACTAACATGTCATACAATATGGATGAAATCTGGAAACATGTTAAGTGAGATAAGCCAGTCACAACAGGACAAAGACTGTACGACTCCACTCATACGAGGTTCCTCGAGTGGTCAAATTGAGACAGAAAAGAGATTGTGGTTGTCTGGGAGCTGGGGCAGGGGGAAATGGGGAGTTAGTGGTTAATGGGTAGAGCTTCATTTGGGGAAGATAAAAAAAGTTCTGGAGAGGGATGTGGTGACGGATGTAAACAATGTGAAGGTCCTTGGTGCCACAGATTTATATATTTAAAAAGGTTAAAATGGTAAATTTTATATTATGTACATTTTGGCACAATTTTAAAAAGTTAACTTTTGAATAGTAATATTTAAAATCTGCCCATTTCCTTATCCCCCCATAAGTAACCACTTAGAATAGTTTCTACATATCCTTGTAGATTCCTTTCATAAATATGAATACATATTCTTTCCTCTCTCTTTTTTTACACACATGGTAGATTATTATATACACTACTGCTCTGTTTTCTTAAATGTACTTTTAAAGCACTCTGCTATGTATGGTTTTTGCCAAGCCTCCTTCCAGAGTCCATTACCTGGCAGGTAATGAGGAAGCACTTAGGCCTGGAGGGTGAGGTGCGTATTAGGATGGTATTAACTTTTGCCTACAGCCTCTGAGACCACAGCTGACCTCCCCCCATTCCTCACCCATACCTTCTTCTGGCCAAAATCAATGAGGTTCTGTAGATCCAAGTCATCTCGGTAGTGCACAATGGCGTTATTGATGATCTCACTCACTTTCCCTCGTGCCTGCCAGAGACATGAGTAGGGAATCAGAACATGGGACTAATCCCTAACCCTTTTCTCCTGACTCCAATCAGGAATAACAGTAGACAGTGATCATACTTCTTCATTTCAGGCACCCTTGAAATTGGAACCAGGTCCTAGGTTGATGGCCAGTTCCAAAGCCCAACCATCCCTGGGCCCTCAGGTACCAGGAGGCAAGAGAACAAACACAGAACCTGCTGCTCCCGAAGAGCCACATTTTGAGATAATCCAAGATTTATTTACCTCTGAACACTATTACCACAAAATACTTGTTGATGCAAAGCAGAGAATCTAATACTTTTTTTAGTAAAGTGCTTCTAAAGCTGAGACACTGACCTCTAGTGGACAGAAGAGAATAGCACCTATTTCGACTCCAAACAAATCATTTTAGGATTTTCCTAAGCCAGAAGGACTAGGACATTCTGAATGAACTCAGTGGCTTCCCATTTCGTAGTTTCCACCATGCTTTCTTCCTTCTTCCTCTGCTACTTTTCTTAAAGTTTGTTGTCTATAGTCCAGTACTATCCCTGGCAATCATTTGCCCTTTGAGAAAGGAATTCTTGTTCTTAACTAAAAGGACTGTCCCTAAAGAGCAGATCACTTCCAGCTACGGTGAGCACGCTCAAAATCTCATTTACTTTCCCTCTTCTTTCCTTCTGTTTATCCCAATAAGCAATGTTTAGAGGAAATAAAAGATTCTTCATATTGTCTATGGTCTACTTGATAATTGTGCTTTACCCAATAATTTGCCATTAAAGTTTGCAGATTATTTTAACTTTGTGTTCATAGAATTTGTTTTCCTGTTGGCTTCTCAGACTATCAGAGGAAAACACCTTATGATCTGGAAATCCTGCTGAAATATGGTGATTTTAAAGGCCATTCGTTCACCCCTAAGGAGACTCTTTCAAAGGCTGATGCCTCTCAGGGGACAGAGCACTGTGGTTAATTAATTAGGCTAAGCAGGCAGGAACCTTCTCTTCCTCCCTCTGGTTCACACCTGAGGAGGCCCCTTGACCCCCAACATTACCTTGTCTGAGAAGACGAAGCCCAGGACCCCTGCAGCCAGCTGTAGCAGGAACACGATGGTGAGGCAGAGGGAGAACTGTGGGGAGCAGGCAGGAAAAGGAGACAGCTGATTACCATGCTGAGCTCCAGCCCCTCCCCCAGGGTCCTGGGGAGTACTGGATACTGGGGGGGCTATGGGGCACTTCTCCCAGATGCCCCATGCATGATAAGGCCTCTGCCTCCACCGTGCCGTCTTAAGGGTGGCCATCCTGTGCTGGGTCATCTGGGCTGAGCTCTATAGTGGGGAGCAGACAGTACAGGCCTTTGGAGAGGGGGACAGAGAAAACTGAAGGGCTGTAGGAATGGCATCAGGAGCCTGGGAGGCATAGGGAGGAGGCCAGGGTCTTTATGGTGGGGCCCCTGATCACTCACCGTCTGTAGGAGGCAGATATTCTCACGAAGGGATCCAATGCAGCCGCAGAAGGTGAGCAGGAACATGAGAACGCCCACCACGATCAGCAGGATGGCAGGGTCCACTGCCAGGCAGGCCAAGGCTGCTTCTGGGGGAGGGGTTGTCTCTCAGTCTGAGCCTGGGGCTGGCTGAGAGTAATACCCAGGGACAAGGTAGGGGTGTCCCCCAAAACTGTTCTCCTCTGCTGGGGGAATCTCTAGTAGGGTTAGATGACGGTTATAGGGAGGCAGTACTCCCCTCCCAGGGGGGAGAATAAAAAGGACCTAGACGGGTTTGTGACATTTCATTTGAGCAACTAACAAAGTGAGAGCCTTTATTCCCAAGATTAAGAAAGGAGGAACCACTTCTGCTCCAGAAAAGAATTAGAATGGCATTAGGCTCCCAGTTTTGCAGATTCCGTTTCCCGGAGACTTCGTGCAGTAGAACAGGAATGGAGGTTGAGTTACTTCGGGACAGAGGGAGGGAGGGGCTGAGGCCTCAGATTACTCCCGGTTCCCAGAGGCCTACCTCCTTTCCTTGCCACTTCCCAAGCCTACCATGCAGGCACATCCTGGAAGATTTCGTGGGAGCTCAGGAAATCCTGGTGAACCGGCATGGCTGGCCTGCTGCCTTGGAGTAGGGAGTTAAGATTGGGCTAGAAGGCAGCTTACATGGGAAAGCATATTAAAGGGCCAGGGCTGAAGGAGGCAGAGGAGGAAGGGGTTTGGCAAGAATCATGGGGAGTTAGAGGAGGCCTATAGCTCACCTGCATGCTTCATCAACCGAGCATAAACTCCCACAGCCACCATGACCATGGAAATCACCTGTGGACACAGGGAAGGAGGCAGACCCTGAGATTTTGGAAACCAGAGAGCCCCTCGTAAATTACCTTAAGGAAGAACAGGATGAAGATGACTTTCCTAGGAGCCAGAGATGAGCATCTCTTTCCCCCCAAGAGATACAATTGATAGCATCTGTCTGCTTTGTCTCCAAGAAAAGCTTTTACCATGATAATCTCATTTGATCCCCACAACACAGTTATCTTGTGGGGCAGCTCTTTTCCCCATTTTACAGATGAGGAAATGAAGGCAATTCAAGGTTATTAACAGTGGGTAAGAATGTGGGCTTTGGAGCCAGTGAAACCTGGGCCTCTGATAAATCTCTAAGCTTCGGTTTTTTTGTCTGAAGATGGGATTTTTAAAACAACTACATCTCATAAAACTACTATGAAATTAGATAATGCATGGAAAGCATTTAACACAATGCCTGACAATAAATATTATCTATCATTACTTGTCCAGGGTCACAAGTTTTGAATTTGAATTCAACTACATCAAAGGGAAGGGTTTTTGAAAAATTTTTATTTATTTATTTGAAAGAGAGAGTGCATGCGTGCGTGTAAGAAAGAGCATAAGAGGGGGAGGAGCGGAAAGAGAGGGAAAAGCAGGCTCTGGGGTCATGACCTGAGCCAAAGGCAGATGCCTAACTGAATGAGCCACCTGGGCACCCCCCATGGGCAGCTGTTAAAGCTGAAACAGGCCTGAGTAGATGTAAACTCCCAGGTCTCTAACTCTCTTGGGGGTCAAAATGGTGTCAAATGCAAGAAAGCAAGTGCATCTCAATGTGAACGGATGCATGTACGAATGCATGTGTGTAAAATACCAAATTGCCTTGGCAAAGGAGGCTTTGTCTTTGTAAACCTGGATCCCAGCGTGGAGCAAAAGAGTTTAGACGCTTCAAACTTCCCGGCTCCTCCCTGAGAGAGCAAACCCCTCAGAAACTACCAGCAATCCCCAAAGGGGCCTTTCCTGCCCCCACTCCCACCCACCCGCCAGGCCTCCAGGAGTGCAGGGCAGCCCAGGGTGTACATCTCTTGGCCACTCTTTCTTTGTGTCCAGTCCCCAGGCTGGTGCTAAGCAGCCGCTGGCTGTCACCATGGCAATAGCTGGGACCAAGCTCTGGCTGGAGGGAGTTCTCAGCAGCAGGGACTTGACCAACTCAGTGGGGAAGGAGATGGCTAGCTAGACTCCACTGTCCTACAAGACAGAGACCAGCTGGAAAGAGCCATCTTGGGGCTTTGGTGGGAGAAGGGAATAGGTCCCCTAGAGAGGTAACAGGGTCAGAGTAGCCCCTCAGCAGAAAGCTATTTTTCCTTTGTGGCCTCTGCCTTCAGGTGCACTTAGCAGTAAATGGAAACCCTTATCTAAAACCATCTTTCCGGACTCTTCTCTGGCTAGATACACAGCTTTGACCCCCTCAATCATTTGACACTGCCTTGGACTCAGGACTAGATGTGTTTGTTATCTGCTGGCCCTTATGCTCTTTGTACGGGAGAGAGGGAGCTGCTGACAGAGCTGGGAGTGGGGATGGGGGTGCCGGCTGGCTTGCTGTCCCCCAGCAAGTGGAGCAAGGAGCAAGGCGGAGTGGGTGGGGGGTGAGGAAACCACAGGGCAGAGGTCCCGGCCACCCCAAGGCCTGCAGGCACAGCCCTTTGCCAGAGTGACTGAGCTTCTCGGCCTGCCCTTTAAAACTCCTCACAGCCAATTAATGGTTCTGAATATTCTTTTACTGAATCACTGAAAGATATGTATCTGCTCTTTATTTCTCCTTTTTTTCCCCAGGCTCCTCACTGTTTTGCAACATGTTAAGTTTCCATCAGGATGCGTAACTTTCCACAGAGATGGTCTCTGATTAAATCCTAACACAGCTAAAACAAGAAAGAGAAAGTAAAGAGATGCCACAGAACACAATAACTTAGTTCCATGTGGAGCCTGTAATTACAGCAGTCGCTCTGTCTTTATCTGTGGTAGGTAGACTAGTCCCCCCCCCCCCCCCCCCGCCCAAAAGATGTCCTGTCCTAATTCCTGGAACCTATGAATATGTCTCCTTCCACGGCCACAGGGGCTTTGCAAATGTGATGAAGGGTCCTGAGACGGGGAGATTATCCTGGAGGGCCTTAGAAGAGGGAGGCAAGAAGTTTCGAGTCAGAGAAGGAGATCGGCATGACAGTGGAAACAGAGGTTGGAGTGGTGTGGTGCCAGGAGCCAAGGAAGATGGACAGCTTCTGAAAGCAGAGAAAGGCAGGAAATAGGTTCTCTGGAGCCTCCAGAAGGGATCAGCCCTGCTGATACCTTGATCTTACCCAGTGAGACCCATCTTGGAATTCTGACCCTCAGAAAGTAAGAAAATTAATTTGTGTCCTAGTAAGCTATGAAGCTTGTTGTAAGTTGTTACAGTTCCAAGAAGAAACTAACACACTGTCCAAATTCCGTTCCTCAGCAGCTATGCACAAGGTACTCTGAGGACCGCAGAGATGAGTAAGATACGGTCCCTGCCCTTAAGGACACCTGTATGTTATACGGGAGAGGAACAAGAACATCCAGAGCCTATCCTTTCCAAGCTTGGTGTCATTAGAATGGGAGGGAGGACAGGGAGAGAAGAACTTGAAACTGCTGATGCCTCAGCTGTACCCCAAACCACCTACTTCAGAATCTCTGACATTGGAACCCAGGCAATGCTACTTCTGAATGCGTTCCAGGTGATTCCAATGTGTGGCCAAGTTTGAGCACCACAAGCCTAAAGCACACTCAGCCAGGGATCTAGAGCGGCAGGTGCAGGTTACATTAAAATCTAGATGAAGACTTTAATATCATTAATATTTAATACAATTGCTAATGACACTGCTTACCTGGAGCTCACTAGCTAACGCTAAAATGCGGCATTTTTTATCACTGATCTGCGTCTTCATCCTGGAGTCACAGCTTGCCCTTTCACACCATTCCTGCCCACATGTCCCACCCTGAATTCCTCAAAGCCACTGCCATCCCAAAATTAACACCACTGCCGTTAATAGCACGGCGCTTTAGAGCTGAATAGAACCTTAGAAATGAGCTCAGCCACTCACCTCTTTTTATAGATGAGGCCCAAAGAGCACAACTGCCTGACCAAGGGCACATGGGTGCAGAGGAAACATCTGGACTAAACCCAGTCTCCAGTCTCAGTCTGGAGCTCTTTCCACCGCGTCAGGCTTTGCCACAAAATCCTTATAACACCCCGCAATATCGCCAATGACCTCCTTTCATGATGAGGATGAAGATAAAGACACTTCTTAGAACGGCTTTTCATATTCTGGCGAGAATGAAGCCTCACTGGAAATTTTTAAAAGCCAGACACAGTTTTTAAAATAGCTGAGTCTAGCAAAAGGCATGTTCCCGAAGATTGTCAATCAAATTATATAAAATAACTTGCATGCACCAATGCCTTTATCCTTATAGAAGGTGAGTAATCACCTTATAATGAAAATAGCCATCTCCTGGGCTCCTGGAAAATGGTTCAATCTACGACTGGAGCAGGAGATATACAAGATAGGCCTGGAGTATGTGTCTCATTCATGGTGCCAGAAAGTAAGGAAATGCTCAAAAACAAACACACACACACACACCCTGCACTGACGTGGGTATGCCAAAGGGACATCGAAATGAGGAAGTAAGAAATTATTACCCCAAACATAAAATACCCATGAGACCATATGGATAAAAAGGACTTAAAAAAAATTTTTTTTAAAAGGACTTAAATAAATAAGCGAGGGAGAAAAGACAAATTTCCCATGCAGAAGAATTCCAAATAATTTATGTGTAGATGCTGCACTCTGGTATAGACGCTGCACTCTCAAGGGCGGGGAGCTCAACTCCCCACTCCCCTGTATGAGCTGCCCCCTTGGTTACTCCTTTCCAAAGAGTACAGGATGGAAGAGGGAGGAAAAGACTAACGTGGCGGGTAGAGACACCTGGCAAACACTGCCTCAGCTGGGTGAGTAAGGTCAACACCAGCAGAAGTAAATCACAGGTATGTGATATGATGTGATGAAAATGACACTCCACTCCTGTGGTTTTCCTCCTGAAAACACATAACCCCAATATAACCATGAGAAAAACACCAGGCAAATTCCAACACAGGGACATTCTACAAAATAACTGACCAGTACGCCTCCAAACTGTCAAAGTCATCAAAACCGAGGAAATTCTTTTCTTTCTTTTCTTCATTTTGGACGGGGGAGGGGCAGAGAGACAATCTCATGAACAGAGCAAGCCCAACGCAGGGCTCCATCCCACAACCCTGAGATCACAACTTGAGCTGAAATCAAGCAGCCAACACTTAACTAAGCCACCCAGGCAGCCCCAAAACCAAGGAAATTCTGAGAAACTGTCACAGCCAACAGAAACCTAAGGAGGGGCGCCTGGGTGGCTCAGTGGGTTAAGCCACTGCCTTCGGCTCAGGTCATGATCTCAGGGTTCTGGGATCGAGTCCCGCATCGGGCTCTCTGCTCAGCGGGGAGCCTGCTTCCCTCTCTCTCTCTGCCTGCCTCTCTGTCTACTGTGATCTCTCTCTTTAAAAAAAAAAAAAAAAAAAAGGAAAAAAAAAAAGAAACCTAAGGAGACAGGACAACTAAATGAAATTTGGTATCCTGGATAGCCTCCTGGAACACAAAATGGGTGTTACCTGAAAACTGAGATCTGAGGGGCACCTGGGTGGCTCAGTGGGTTAAGCCTCTGCCTTTGGCTCAGGTCATGATCTCAGGGTCCTGGGATCAAGCCCAGCATTGGGCTCTCTGCTTGACAGGGACCCTGCTTCCCCCTCTCTCTGCCTGCCTCTCTGCCTGCTTGTGATCTCTGTCAAATAAATAAATAAAATCTTAAAAAAAAGAACCAACCCTGAGATCTGAATAAAGCACGGACCTCAGTGATAAAGACAATACCATTAATTATCATGAATGTGTACTCATGCACGCATGTTATCATACTCACGTCCGATATCAAGAGAAATTGGATGTAGTGTATATGGGAACTCTCTGTATCATCTTCTCAATCTTTCTGTAAAACTAAATCTGTTCTAAAAATGAAATCTAGGGACGCCTGTGTGGCTCAGTTGGTTAAGCATCTGCCTTCGGCTCAGGTCATGATCCCAGCGTCCTAGGATCGAGTCCCACATGGGGCTTCTTGCTCAGCAGGGAGCCTGCTTCTCCCTCTGCCTCTGCCTGCCACTCTGTCTGCCTGTGCTCGCTCTCTCTCTGACAAATAAATAAATAAAATCTTTTAAAAAATGTAATCTATTTAAATACAGCCACTCCCAATTTGTTAGGTGCTAACTGGTTAGTAAATCCACATTTTTTAATATCAGATTTTCCTAAACTGGGATTTACTTGCAAGCAATTTCACAAACCTTAATCAGGAGGGGTTTGTCCTTACACCAAAGGGTAAGGCAATGGATCTTAAAACTCTTCAGAGGTAAGAGCACCACGAATCTACAATCTCTATTTGTATAACCTGTACAATTTTGAAATACTAAATTCTTTCCTGAAACTTTAATATGCTATCACTCTTATCTAATTTACAGTCCATATTTACCTTTCCCCAACTCTCCCAATAATGTCCTTTATAGCTGCTTTTTTTTTCTTTTTTTTCTGATCCAGAATCCCATGAAAAATCGTGAATTTAGTGATCTTTAGCGATCAAGTCTCCTTTGGCCTGGAAGAGTTTTGCAGTTTTTTTTTCTTTTCTTCGTTTTTGGTCTCAAGACACTAACTTAAAAAATTGTGGTAAGGGACACGTGGGTGGCTCAGTTGGTTAAGCGTCTGCCTTCAGCTCAGGTCATGATCTCAGGGTCCTGGGAATGAGCCTCACATTGGTCTCCCTCCTCAGTGGGGAGTCTGCTTCTCCCTCTGTCCTTCCCCCTGCTCATGCTTTCTCTCTCTCCCTCTCTGTCAAATAAATAAAATCTTTAAAAATAAATTAAAATAAATAAAAAACTGTGGTAAAATATACATATCAAAAAATTAACCATTTTACAGTTCAGCAGCCTTAAGAACATTCATGTTGCTGTGTGAACATCCCTGCTATCATGTTTTAGGATTTTTTCATCACCCCAAATAGAAACCTTTAACCCATGAAACAGTCACTCCCCCATTCCCTCCACACCTCCAACCCTGACAACCATAAGTCAGCTTTCTATTCCTATGGTTCTGTCTATTCTGCATATTGCCTATAAATACGGCTCTTTGTGTCCGGTTTCTTTCACTGAGTATAATGTTTTCAAGGTTCACCCATGCTGTGGCGTGTATCAGTACTTCATGCCTTTTTATGGCCCAATAATATTTCATTGTATGGATATAACCCAATTTGTTTATCCATTCATCCACGGATGGACATTTGAATTGTTCCCACCTTTTGGCTACTATAAATAGTACTGCTGTGAACATTGGTATATAAGTTTTTGCTTGAATACCTATTTTCTTTTTTTTAAATTGTTTTAAGGATTTTATTTATTTATTTTACAGAGAGAGAGCACAAGCAGGGGGAGCAGCAGAAGGTGAGTGAGAAGCAGACTCTCCTTCTGAGCAGGGAGCCAGATACAGGACCCAATCCCAGGAACCCAGGATCATGACGTGAGTGGAAAGCAGAAACCCAACCAACTGAGTCACCCAGGTGCACCTGAATACCTTTTTTTTTTTTTTTTTAAGATTTTACTTATTTATTTGACAGAGAGATCACAAGTAGGCAGAGAGGCAGGCAGAGAGAAAGGGGGAAGCAGGCTCCCTGCTCAGCAGACAGCCTGATACGGGACTCGATCTAAGGACCCTGAGACCATGACCTGAGCCGAAGGCAGAGACTTAACCCACTGAGCCAGCCAGGCACCTCTGAATATGAATTTTCAACTCTCTTGGATATATACCCAGGAGCAGAACTGCCAGGTCATATGGTAACTCTATGTTTAATTTTTTGAGGAGTGACTGGGCTCTTTTTCCCTAGTGGCTGCATGATTTCACATTCTCACTAGCAAAGCACCAGGGTTCCAATTTCTCCATGTCCTTGTCAAAACTTGTTCTGACATATTTTTGACAATGACTATTTTTTTTTTTTTTTTGGGAGTTCATGATGCCCAATGTGGGGCTGGAGCTCACGACCCCAAGATCAAGAGTTGCATGTTCTACCGACTGAGCCAGCCAGGTCCCCCAACACTGGCATTTTTTATAAGCCCAGGCCAGTTGTTTTGCAGAATATCCCTCAGTTTGAGTTTATCTGATTGTTTTCTCACAATTAGATTCACGTGACACTTTTTTTTTCAGGTGACACATTTTTGACAGAAATCTTACACAGGTAATGTGTCATTCTCAATGTGTCAGGTGAGGAAGAACAATGTATTAATTTCTATTGTAGAAATAAGGAACAATTTACTAAGCAATGACAAGGCTGTTAAGCATATGTCTCTAGATTTCATAAAACAATAAGACAGGCGCTACTCTAAATAGTTTCCTGGCTTTCCATAACATTTGGTTGCTCCTTGTCCTCTTCCCTTTGTCTTCTGCTAGCTCTTGCTGGCAGATAAGCAGCCACAGATACTAATGTTCATGGGAGAAAATAGAAAATGGAGAAAATCCTCTCCATTATTTGTCTTTGTTTCTTGCAAACTGCAGAAAGACAACCATGATTTGGTGATACAAGAAAAACCCTATTCTAGCCCCTGGAACACTCACAGCTTCAGGGATATTATAATGCACGAAGGGAAGAAAGGTTATAGGGTGCCAAGATGAAACTCTGAATAAGAGTTCCCCTGGCTGGATGCCTGGGGGGCTCAGTGGGTTGAGCCTCTGCCTTCGGCTAGGGTCATGATCTCAGGGTCCTGGGATCAAGTCCCACAACAGGCTCTCTGCTCGGCGGGGAGCCTGCTTCCTCCTCTCTCTCTGCCTGCCTCTCTGCCTACTTGTGATTTCTCTCTCTGTGTGTCAAATAAATAAAAATCTAAAAAAAAAAAAAAAAAGTTCTCCTGGCTTTCATACCCAAATGCTAATAATTACAGGCAAATTAGCTCTTAGAGTCCACTTGGATTGTACCTTAAGACCAAAGGGATATGACAAGCCCTGACAAGTGACGGAAGGCCCTTAGAGACACAGTGTGGTCTCTGTTCCCATGATAGATAGGAAATGTCTCTGTGAACTATAAAATATATAAAGGCATCATTCATTATCACCTCTCTCTGGCTAACAGTAGAAATATGAGCAAAGGGGGTTTGAGGCTAAAGGAAGTCAGGCCCAAGTTTAGCTAGCCCTCACCTAGACTCAAAACTCAGCTATTTACGACTTATCAGAAAAAGCACTCATCCTAGCTCTCTAAGCTCATCCTTAACGGGTGAGCTCTAGGAGCTCTTTCTAGCAACAGCAATAGCTATCCTTTCTTGAGTGCTAAGGGTCAGGCACTGGGCTAGAACCTTTATATCAAATCTTTCCTTGAATCCTGACCACAGTCCCAAGAGGGTGTTAGCATCTTCATTTTACAGAACTGAGGTTGGGAGAATTCAAGGAACTCTCCCCAGCTCCCTTAGGGAGTGAGCAGCTAAAAAGGTCTTTCTGTCCCCAGAGCCGGAGCCGTGTGACCTGGGTCCCATGGCTGCCTTCCTCTCCCTGACTCATGGCAAATCCAGGGCATGTGCATTCCCCTGGGGCATCATATGAGGTGGGAAGAAGCTGCTTGCAGTCCTCCTGGGGGAGCAGCTGGTAATCTCCAAACTGGGTGGGGCTCCGGCCAGGGGGAGAGTCAGAGAGCACCAAGAGGTAATGGGGCCAGCAGGGCCCAGAGGAAAGTCCCCGGAACAGCACCTTGAAGGGGGAGACATGGCATCACCATGCAGGGCCCACCAGCCCGAGAGAAAGCTCTGGCCATGTCTGTCTCCACGTTCTAGAGTCCAGTCCACATCTAGTGGGGGCATCTGTCCCAAAGTCCTCTCCTCTTCTTGGAATCTCTTCCCCTTTTCTTTTGAAGGTGATAGAGGGGGACAGCTGGGGATAGAGTGGGAACCAAAACCTTGCTCTTACCCAGAGGGACATGAGGAAGGAGGGGTCTGGACCTCTGGTTTTTCAGTCCTCTCTGTCCTTATTTCTGGATAAGCCTGCTCAACCTAAAGCAGGGCCTCCTCTCTCCCTACCCAGGCTCTGCATGCCCCGTCCTCATGTGGCCATCCCAGCACCATGGTTCCTGGGTTTCTCAGGTGGCAACCATCTGTTTGAAACTAGCTCTTAGCCTTCTCCCTCTGGATTGGATACCCTACTGGAGTGGGGGAATCCACAGAGCTCGTTCCTTTCCAATGTCTGGAGCCAACCGTTCAGCTTCTCTTTAGCCATGGCTGATCTTGGTTTCCCAAGGTTATACACGAGAGACAGAAGTCCATAAGGGCTCATGGGAGTATAAACACTCAAAACTATGGTCCTGGAGGTCCCAGCCTGACCAGAGTCTGCTATCAAGACTCTGAGAGGTGTTACATGTTTTCTTTTATTCTTTTAAAGGCTTCTTGAAGTTTATGATTTTCTACTGGGTACAAGGCAAACAGAGCTGTTGAGATAAGAAAGCATTATGAGTGACTTGACAGCATAGGATATGCTTCTTGTCTTCATTTTTTTTTTTAAGATTTTATTTATTTATTTGACAGAGAGAAATTACAAGTACACTGAGAGGCAGGCAGAGAGAGAGAGAGAGAAGGAAGCAGGCTCCCTGCTGAGCAGAGAGCCCGATGTGGGACTCGATCCCAGGACCCTGAGATCATGACCTGAGCCGAAGGCAGCGGCTTAACCCACTGAGCCACCCAGGCGCCCGCTTCTTGTCTTCATTTTTAATGTTTTATTTTGTTTTTTTAATTAAAAGAACGTGACTATATCACTTATTACAACCTGCCTGGTCTACAGGGAAAGGAGAAGACTTGAGGTAGCAGGGGATGGCCTGCCTTCTAAGGTACTTAGGTATGCGTGTGCACACGCCCGTACACTGAGGGTTATGCTGGGTGGTAGAAAGGGCCTCTGCCACTAGGAAGGGTTTTTGCCAGGCTCAATGCTGGTCATTTCCTTATGGCTCCTGAGCCGGATGGCCACAGATGGTGCTGCGGGTGGTCTGGGGCATTCTCACTGCCCTTGGGGACTCTAGTAGTTCTGGAGGGGAGAAAGAGTTTCTTTCCTTCTTTCTTTCTTTTTTTTTTTTTAAAAAGATTTTATTTATTTATTTATTTGACAGACACAAGTAGGCAGAGAGGCAGGCAGAGAGGAGGAAGCAGGCTCCCTGCCGAGGAGAGAGCCCGATGCGGGGCTTGATCCCAGGACCCTAGGATCATGACCTGAGCCAAAGGCATAGGCTTTAACCCACTGAGCCACCCAGGTGCCCCGGGGAGAGTGAGTTTCTTCAAGAAGATTCCTAACTAGAGGCCTGGATCGGTCTAGGAAAGATCAGGACAGGTGTCCATGTGCGTTACAGTGGGAGTGAAAAAATCTGGGTGTTGTAGGTAGTAATTAAGCACAACCCCGAGGGAGATGCTGAGGAGTATGGCTGACCTGGCTTGAGGGAGCGGTGCTAGGCCAAAGGACCCAGTGCAGAGAGGAGAACACAGTTGGATCCCTCTCCCCCACCAAGGCTGCTCAAGGACTTCCGGTGGTACTGCATCTTGAGAGATTAGTGTCGGTAAAAGAGGGCAGAGGGGCATCACACCCTCACCTGGCATGGGCTGCTCCATCATTTGCCATTCAATAAACATTCAGTAAATACCCACCCTGCCGAACTCAGATGGGCCCTAAGAAGCAAGAAGTGAATAAGGCAGCATACCCTACCTCGGGGGCCTGAAGTCTGGAAGAGGAGACAAAAATAAACACATCATTGCAGCAGAGGTAGGGGATGAGGCAACTGAGGTATACAGAAGGTGCCATGGGAGCCCTGAGGCATGGCCACCAAGGAAGTCTGGGCTGAGTCACAGGGACTGGAGGGCTGAGTGCAGCCTGATTTGAAACCACCGCAACTGTGGCCCTGGGTGGAAAAAGGACCAGCAAGGAGGGAGAGGCTTGCTACGGGCAGCATTGATAATGTCCCCACCAGTGTGTGCCCGAGGCTGATAAGGCATGTACCATGGCACTGGTCTTGCCTCTGCACAGAGCTGTCCAGCACAGGGAGGGGAGGAAAGTCTGCCACTTCTTAACTGAAAGATTATAATACAACTTTTGGGATCTTGGGGCAACTACTCTGGGTCATGGGTTCCCGACAATCAGTCATCCAGCAGCATGATTCTGGGGAGAAAACCTAGGCAAAAGGAGAAATGAGATTTGAAACATGAACAGGAGGAATGGGTCCTGCTCCCAAAGATGCCGGTAGCCTTCTGAGTCAGACTAAAATGACCCAAGGGTTGGGGCTGTTAGAGCCGCAGCAGGGATAGCCAGTGTCATACCAGCACTGAGTGTGACCCCAGACAATACTGGCTACCTTCCCAGTGTGTTCCAGCATACACACACCCATCCACAGCTCCTCCAGGAGCTGGCCAGAACAGGCACTCTGCCTGTAAAGGGAGAGGGCCAACATGGGAACCTCCTAGGCAGAAGAGGGGAATTTGATTAGGGTGGCGAGAACCTACAAAGAAGAAAGCACAGGAACCAGTCCCTGAAGGGTGGTAGGAAGAAAGAGGACTGCTGAGCTGGGGAAGCAGCCCTTCATCTCCAGCTGCATTTGTGTGGAATGTAGTTCTGTGTCTCTGGGCCTGGGGGAGAGGTAACAGTCACACCCCAAAAAGTACTGATTTCTGGGAAGGTCAATGTCCCAGGGACACTGGGACACAGAAAGATGCATCCTTAGATCCAGCCCCAGGTCCTGAAGAAAGAAAACAGTTCCCCAAAGTGATGCATTCATCTTTAAATAGTTCACAGAGGCAGAAAATTTTTCTCCTTTCGAGCAGAAAGATTAAGGACAGAGAGACAGATATATTGGCTTAGGGTCACACAGTAAGTTGATGCCAGAAAGGAACTGGGCCTCTTGTCCTTCACTGTGCTATTTCTAGAGCTTCTGACGTTTTATGAGTCTAAAGTGGGTCCAAGAAGGGGCTCTTCTCTAATTTGGGGAGGTGCCAGCTTGGTTAGCCAGGTCCTGTGACCCTGAATGAATCATTTTTACCAAGGTAAATGGGTCTATGGAGCCACACTCTTTCCCTGACTGCAAACTCCCAAAGTCATTTGTCTGGTAAAAGGGGGGGTGGTGGTGGAGAATAGGGTGGGGGAATCTAAGAAAATGACCATGAACGCAAATGTAACAGATGTACCCAGCTGTTGTCACTGGGGAACACAGATAAGGGTGAAGTGCCAAGGGCTCCAAAGAAGAAGCGGTCTCGGCTGACAGAGAAACTCAGAATGAGGAACTGAGGTCCCTGGGATGCTAATGCTGGCTCTGAGGATGGTATGTCATCCCCAAAAATGGCATGTTCCTGGCCTGGAACATTCAGTGAGCATGGAGGAGGGCTCACTGGGACTTGCCCTTAGGCAGGGAGTTTCCCTAGAACATCCCCTAGCCCCGGCAGAGCAGTGGTGAGTTTTTGTCTGTTCTTCCCTAACCTCCAGCTGAGGCAGACCCTAGAGCATGGGAAGTTGGGTTAACTAGGAATAATACTAAAGCCCCAGCTAAAACAGCAGTCATCTGGGCCCCGGACTTCCCCTAGAGGCACTGTACTTCAGTAGAAAAACCACCAGATCAAACTTATTAACCAGCTGTCAGAGGTTGGATAATTAACATCTCTGTGTTTTAGTTTTCTCATATATAAAATGTGGGTGCTGGACAGGATATCTTCTAGATTTTTTTTCCCCAGTTCTAAAACTGAGAATTTGTTAGGAACTCAAACTTCATTTTTTTCCCAAGTACAATGGCTGAGCTCTTACCACCACCCTCTGGGGTTCCTCTCATTTGTCCCAACAGGCTAGCACTTATGTACTTTGTGTCTGTTCTTCAAACCACGGCCCCTGTGAACCTTTCCAGCAACTGGCTTAGATGCCTGGTCTGCTCCCTCTCCTAGGAAACATATTTTAGACTCAAGCTTTCTCCCTCCTGCAAGTCTGAACTTTCGGTCTCAGGCTGAAATGGGCAGGGATAATGGGCACCTACAGCAGCTGCTCTGGCATGGCTGGAGCTGGAAGAGAAACGGGGATGGGAGAAGGACCTCTCTATGTTCTCCAACCCAGAGGAGCTCAGGAACTCTATAGACATGAAACAGAATTGAGCTAGCATTTCATGATCTGCTCCAGCTGGATTCCCGTCTCCAGCAGAGTGTTTCTGCCATTCCTGATCATACTGGGTTTGATTTTATGGAGGAGGGAACTAGGGCCTACAGAGATGAACGTCAAGTCAACAACTACAGGTTGGAGACGAGAATCCAGATGGGCCCAGTCCAATATTTTTTCCACTTTTCCACGTTAATCGTAAGATTCTGAAAGGACTGCTGGCCTTTCAGCCCAACACAGGGTCCAGTTAAAAGAAGCTGAAGACTGTCAGGCTCCAGAGATTGGAGTCTGGTCCTGAGAAAGGTGGGGCAAAGTTTGGGACAGTGCTGGGAAAGACATCCACATCTGGAGGCCATTCCTGCCCCTTCTCAACCTTTGGGAAGAGGGGGGCACCAGAGGCCTCCAAAAGGAAAAGATAAAGCCCTTTAACCTATCTGAGGTAAGGGGGAGGGAAGGTCTGGGTTTTCCCCACTTCCTCTTTTTTCTTTTGCTGCTCAGCCTCCCAGCCCCCAGGCCTGAAAGTCCCCCAAACATGAAGGTACCATTGGATCTGCTTTGAGCCAACAGGAAAACCCGCTTCTCCTGCGCAAATCCATTATTTTGGCCTGTCACAGATCCTCATCAAATGACCAGAGGATACCCCTTAAGTCTTTACTGAATCTCTTGCATTATCCTCCCCCTCTCCCCACCCCCAACATCCCCTCCCGACGCGGTGCCAGTATGGTGTCCCTCCCCAGGATAAATTACCCCAAAGTGTCATCAGCCCAGAAAACTAAGCAGTGGCGTTTACGACGCTCGCCTTTAACCTGGCATCCCGGGACGACCCTCCTCGACCGTGGACAGCCCACTGCACCCTCGAGGGGTGCCCTGCAGCCCAGGTGCCCCCAAGACCCCCACGACTCACCCAGAAGAGCATGTTGAAGAAGAAGAGCAGGTATTTCACCAGCGGGCTGACGAAGGTGAACTCCTCCCCATAGCCGGCCGGCGCCCCGGGTCTCCGGGCCATGGTCCCGCCGCCGTCCCCCCGGGGGCCTATCTCCCCGCGGCGGCCGGCCCACCTGCGCGCCCTGCGCCCCGGGGCATGAGCCGCGCCACCGCGGGAGCCTGGGAGGCGGGGGAGCTGCGCCGCGGTGGGAAATGCCCGAGCCGTGCGTCCGGGAGGAGCGCCGCCGCCGGGAGTCGCGGGAGCGGCGGCGGGCAGCGTGAGCAGCGGAGACTCCGCCGCGGCGGGAGGACCAGCCTGGCCCGCCCGGCTCCCAGGAAACCGAGCCCGCCTTTGGCCGCCCATTGGCGCGGCCGCCGAAGACTGACTTCTCATTGGTCGGTCGCTGATGTCACTAAGCGTCCCGCCGTCCCTCTCCTCCGAAAGGCGGGGGAGACACCTGTTCTGTGAGGGACAACTTGTTAAAGGGTCAGTGGTTTTGCCGCCTCCCCCGAGAAGGGAAGCATCCAGGCAGCAGCTGCTCAAGGGAAAGGGGATGAGATGGAATGCACACTGCATTACACACCCATGCCCTCTACCCTGTTGCTGTATACACCTGCAAACACACATGCCTTAAAATCAACAAGTACGTACGTCGTGTGTTCAGCAATGCGCCCAAAGCTGTGGGAATACAAAAGAAGAGAGAGAATCCCCGGGGAGATGACAATAAAATCAAGGAAACAAACTAACCTACATGTAACAACTAGAAGATATTCAAGAGTAACGGCAATCCGGTTTAGAAACTATATATTTTAAATGCTTATTTCAGAAGATCTGGAACCCACTAGTGGAAATTTGGAAGCATCACCAGCAATCCTGCCATCTCGGTTCATTATTTCTGTAGAATCTTAGTCTATGGACAGACATTGTTCTTAACATGTTGATCTGACACAAACAGGTTGAGTGCAGTGTAGGTAGTGGGCATTGTGCTGGCTAACATAAGTAATACGAACAAGAATGTTATTGATTGAATATTTGCACCCCCCCCCATTCATATTCCTAACCACCTCCTCCCCACGTGATGGTATCAGGAAAAGAGGCCTTTGGGAGGTGCTTAGGTCCTGAGAATGGAGTCCTCATGAATGGGATTAGTGTCCTTATAAAAGAGACCCTAAAAGAGACCCCAGAGAGCTTCCTCACGCCTTGCACCATGAAAGGACACAGGGAAAAGACAGCTGCCCAAGAACCAGGAAGTGGTTCTCACCAGACGGGAATCTGCAGGAGCCTTGATCTCAGACTTCCCCTGCAACCAGCATTGTGAGAAATAAGTTTCTGCTGTTCATAAGCTACCCAAGCTGCGGTATTTTTGTTATAGTAGCTTAAATAGACTAAGAAAGATTCCACCCTTCGTTACATGACCCTGGGCAAGCTACTTGATGTCCCTGAGCCCCAGTTTCTTCAATGTTAAATGGGAAAGTCCTGTCCTACAATGTTGATGTGCAGATTAAACAAGATAATGCATGCAAATCACTTAGCATAGGCTGGCACATTGAAGGGTTCACTCAAGGCAATATTTTGTTTCAGCAGAATTTAGAATCCAGTAGGGAACTACGATAACGACACAAATAACTACAGCACATTTATTTGGTGGACAGTTAGTGAAGATATCATAGAAAGTGAAATCAAGGGAGGAAAAGACTTAGGATAGAAGAGATGAAAGGGAAGAGTAATCTAGGTGGACAAAAGGGTGAGCCAGAGCCTGGAAGTGTAAAAACACACTGTGTGTTTAGTGAAAAATAACCAGACTGGTTTGTCTAGAGCATTGGATAAGTTTAATATAGCAGTAGAAGATAACACTGACTGATGCCAATACATGTTAAATTAAGTTAAAATCATTGGAAGGGCTTGAATGCCAGGTTGGGGAGCTGGTGCTTCATTGGTTTTGAAATAAAAGGCTGGGTTTTTAAAAAGATTTTATTTTTTGAGGCACCTGGGTGGCTCAGTGGGATAAAGCCTCTGCCTTTGACTCAGGTCATGATCCCAGGATCCTGGGATCCAGCCCCATATCAGGCTCTCTGCTCAGCAGGGAGCCTGCTTTCTCCTCTTTCTGCCTGCCTCTCTGCCTACTTGTGATCTCTGTCTGTCAAATAAATAAATAAATATTTTTTTAAAAATATTTTATTTTTAAGTAATCTTTACACCCAATGTGGGGTTTGAACTTACAATCCTGAGATCAAGAGTCACATGCTCTACGGAATGAGCCAGCCTAGCATCCCCAGAAATAAAAGTTTTGAAGAAGGAATGATGTAAGATCCGTTTATTGTTCTTTGTATTTTGTTTTCATTTAGAGTGGGAAAGAGGCTGCAGAGAGGAAGGTTTGTTAGGAGACCATTATTAATGGTCTATATAATCATATATATATGTGACTATTACTTAGCTAACAAAAAGGATGAAATCTTGCCATTTGCAATAAGATGGATGGAGCTAGAGTATATTATGCTAAGCTAAATAAGTGAGAGAAAGACAAATACCATGTGATTTTACCCATATGTAGAATTTAAGAAGCAAAACAGATGAACATATGGGAGGGGGAAGAGGAGATAGAAAGAAACAAACCACAGGAGATTCTTAATAAGAGAACAAACTGAAGGTTGATGGAGGGAAGTGGGTGGGTGATGGTCTAGATGGGTGGTGGGTATTAAGGAGGAAGTTTGTTGTGATGAGCGCTGGGTATTGTATGTAAGTGATGAACCACTCATTTCTACTCCTGAAACAGATATTGCATTCTAAGTTAACTAATTACAATTTAAATAAAAGTTTTGGGGGAAAAAAGAATCAATGGAATGACCCAATGTCCATCAAGGATGGTGCTGTGTAGTAGGAAGACATAAAGCTATAGAAAAAAGAATGAGCAAACGCTCCATATACCAAGAACAATCTCCAAAATAAATTACTAAGTGAACAAAGCAAAGTGAGGAAGTGTATATAATGTATAGCATTCTGATTTTTAAAAATGACAAAATATGAAATGGCATTTGTATTTGCTTTCATCTACCTAAATAAACTCTGGAAAGACACAAAAGACACTGAGGAAGGAGGTTATGTCCTGGAGTAGATGAGAACCGAGATGTGAAGAAAGAGAATTTCCACTGTGAGCCATTTTATTTTTTCTGATTTTTGAAGCATGGAGTATATTTACTCTTCAAGACATCAAATTAAAAAAATTACATCCCTATTATCACATGCAATGCAGCCATTTAAAATAATGTGGAAAATATAGATAGTGACTTAAGAAAAGTTCCATGATACAGAAAGTGCAAAAAATCAGATGGTAGAATAAAGTATATAAAGTATCTGATAACCAGAAAAGGTCTTTGACTTATTTCAGGTTTTTGGAAGGCATGTTATTTATTTATTTATTTATGAGGAGATAGAAGTTTATTGAATACACTGCAAGGGAGCCCAGGCAGGACAGTTGAAAGGCATTTTAATCACTTGGACCATATGATGCGGCCACTTCAACTGAAATCACAAAGATTACATGATAATATGTAATATGGAAAAATGTAAGTGGAAAATAGCTTATTCACAGTATTACAGTATTACACAATATGTGTAAATATTGACAAAGACAAACCAAAGAAAATGTAAAAGTAAAATTATTTGCACTGATGTGGTAGGATAAGTAGCAGTTTCTAACTTTAAAATTGTATTTTATATTATTTATGTGATTATAAACAGAATTAAAATATTTGAACAATATTTCTGTAAAGCGAAAAACAAAACAAAAAAACCCTAGTCACATGACTGGAGCTAATGTTGGCAAGAGAGTGTGTGAAGGCAGGAAGGGTGCCAAGGAGGAAAGAAGATGCAGATCCGAAGCTTTGGGAAGGAGGAGCTTGAAGTAGAACAGGGCAGGAGACTGGAAGGAAGGCCCTTCAGCGGCCGTGAAAGCCCAGCTGGGGTGGCTGATGACTTTGTGGTGGTCCCAGTTAGCCACGCTGGTGATTTCCTCTAAAAAAACAGGTGGTAGCCTGGAGAGCCCACCATGAGAACTGCAAATGCTGAGAACTGCAAAAAGGCAAGTAAGTGATTCAGTGATGATTTGAAACATGAAGTTGAAAAGCCCATCTGTGGGTTCTAGGATTGTAAAAGAATTCACTGTGGTATGTGAGTCAAAGAGAATCGCAAGGCAAATCTATTTAGTGCTTTAAATTTTTTTCTCATTATTTTAATTTTTTTTAAGATTTTTATTTATTTATTTGACAGACAGAAATCACAAGTAGGCAGAGAGGCAGGCAGAAAGAGAGGGGGAGGCAGGCTCCCCGCCAAGCAGAGAGCCCCATGTGGAGCTCGATCCCAGGACCCCGAGACCATGACCTGAGTCAAAGGCAGAGGCTTTAACCCACTGAGCCACCCAGGTGCCCCGCATTATTTTAATTTTTTATTGATATGTAACATATCTATAAAATGCATTGTTCCCTTATTTATGTGCCCTTCCTTCTACCTGTTGCATATATTCTTTTAAAATCTGAGATCAGGGGCTCCTGGGTGGCACAGTCAGTTTAGTCACTGACTCTTGATTTTGGCTTGGATCTGATCTCAGGGTGGCGAGATTGAACCCAAGTTGGGCTCTGTGCTCAGTGTGGAATTTACTTGAGATTCCCTCTCCCTCTGCCCCTCCCACTTGCTCTCTCTCTCTCTCTAAAATAAAATAAAAAGTCTTTTTAAAAAATTATAAAAAATAAAATCTGAGGTCAATATAAAACTGTATGTCCAGAATAACCACAGTTTTATAAAGTAAAAAGAAGTATATTTGAGGGACGCCTGGGTGGCTCAGTTGGTTGGACGACTGCCTTCGGCTCAGGTCATGATCCTGGAGTCCCGGGATCGAGTCCCACATTGGGCTCCCAGCTCCATGGGGAATCTGCTTCTCTCTCTGACCTTCTCCTCGCTCATGCTCTCTCTCACTATCTCTCTCTCAAATAAATAAATAAAAATCTTTTAAAAAAAAGTATATTTGAAACTATATAGAAGGAAATGCATTTTAATATAAATGATAATTATCTCAGTGCAGTAGGATAATGGTTGCTTTATTGGTGTTACTTTCTTTAGTGAACATGTTTTACTCTTACAGGAAGAAGATGCTTGGGGTTCTTGTTTTCACTTTTTTTTTTTTTAAGATTTTATTTATTTGTCAGAAAGAGAGTGAACAAGCAGTGGGAGCTGCAGGCAGAGGGAGAAGCAGGATCCTACTGAGCAGGGAGCCCAATGTGGGACTCAATCCCAGGACTCCAGGATCATGACCTTAGGCGAAGGCAGACACCCAACCAGCTGAGCCACCCAGGCATCCCAATGTTTTCACTTTTGATTAGAAATGTTTTCAAATATACAGAAAGATGGAAAGAATAATCCCAGAACATCATATTCCCAATACCAAATTTTCACTTTGCCGTGTTTCCTTCATTCATTTTTAAGCCCCAGCCATCATTAACATTCCCCCCTAATTAATTCAGTTTTCATATCTAAAAATAAAAAATAATAATATAAATGAATAAATAAATAAATAATGATTTTTTAAGCATAGCTACAATAACATTATAATTTCTGATAAATTTAACAATTCCCTAGTATTATTTTGTGCCCAGTTCATACTCAAATTTTGCCAGTTTACTCCCAAATATCTCTTACAGCTGGTTTGTTCAAAGTAGGACTTCATCAAGAACCAACCATTGCTGGGTGATTTGGTGTTAGATGGGCTTCTTTTTAAGAAACCTGACTTAACTGGGGCGCCTGGGTGGCTCAGTGGGTTAAGCCGCTGCCTTCGGCTCAGGTCATGATCTCAGGGTCCTGGGATCGAGTCCCGCATCGGGCTCTCTGCTCAGCAGGGAGCCTGCTTCCTTCTCTCTCTCTCTGCCTGCCTCTCAGTGTACTTGTAATTTCTCTCTGTCAAATAAATAAATAAAAAAATCTTTAAAAAAAAAAAAAAAAAGAAACCTGACTTAACTGAAACTTCATAAGCAATCACAACATTTCATGAAGAAAGTGGCATTTGAAATCTAGGACCTTAAGTATATATCTGAACTGACATGGGAAGAGAAGCAAGGAGGTCATTTCAGGAACAGAGATCAAAGTGAGAATATGAAAGAGAAAAAGGTAGCAGATGTGTTTGGGGAGCAGCAAGTAACCCAGTTTATTTGGATCAAAGGAAAAGGAACAATGGGGGATAGAATTAGCAAAACAAATTGGAGACAGATCAGGGAGGGCCTTAAAGTTCTTTCCAGTCCACTGTGTACACCATTTGGGAATTCCAGTGAATAACCCATCAGTCCATAATCCCTGTGGGACAGTGGCTGTGTTTTACTCTTTTTTTTTTTTTTTTTTTAGATTTTACTTATTTATTTGACAGACAGAGATCACAAGTAGGCAGAGAAGCAGGCAGAGAGAGAGGGAAGCAGGCTCCCCGCCGAGCAGAGATCCCGATGTGGGACTCGATCCCAGGACCCCGAGATCATGACCTGAGCCAAAGGCAGCGGCTTAATCCACTTAGCCACCCAGGCGCCCAGTGGCTGTATTTTAAACACCTGTATATCCCTGACATCTAGCAGAGCATACTTATAGAATGTATTCGTTGTTGAAAACGTGGTGTCACTGAAGAATTTTTAGTTGAAGACTAACATGCTAAAATCTCCTTTGGGAAGGTTTAGAAAATTAACTGGTAATGACGGTGAGTAGAGTAAGAATTCAGAGAACTGACTAGATGGGGGCAACTGAAGAAAGCTTTGTGGAGGAGGTGGGGCTGGGCTAAACTAAACGGGAAACAGCCTAAGCAAAGAGAAGAATTTAGGAACGAGTTGAGCATAGCATAATGACCAACATTTCCCAATATGCTTTGGGAAAAGCATATTTTCATTTTCTCATTTCCTCTGAGAAATGAGATTCCAAAAGATAGGGTCAGGAATGGTTCGGGGGTCTAAAACTGGTCAATGATCTCAATTATTACTTAGTAAATGGCTGCCGATCGCACTCGAATTCAAGATTTGGGGTTTTTAAAATTGTATCTACCTATGTTTTTTCATGTAAGAAGAACTTACATGCAATGAAAAAGACAAAATTGGATAAGATCGTTCTGAGCCTAAAAAGAATCAATAACTCAGTAAAGCCTAAATGAAGGGAACATTAAATCAGAATTATATTGGACTGTGTTCATTTCAAATTTGTTAGACAATTGAAATACGATACTGAGTACGACTGCATATACAACATGGAAATATGATTGGCAGTGTTAGCAAATTTAGTTAAACTTAATAGAGAAAGAACATTTGCTCAAAACCGCATAGGAAATTGTGTGTTCTTTTTGAAGCTGGATGCTTTATTCCCCTTCCAGAAGGAGGACAGATCCTCCTTGATTATATTCAAGTTAGGGTTGGGAGGTTTGAGTATTGGTGTACAAATGGAAAACACAACAACAACAACAACAACAACAACAACAACAAAACCTCTACATTTGCCTTCTGCCAGGAAAAAAGCTTTAACTTGTTTGGATTATATTTCGAGGTTGGTTCTCAAGATTTTCTGAACACAGGGATCACTGGGGGAGTTCGTGAAAAAGGCAGGTTACCCATGACCTAACCCCATTAATTCTGAATCTTACTTGGAAGGTCAGGTTAGGCAAACAATCACATGGGAAAATTATCTTCTTAAACAAGCAGCCTGTGTAGTTCTGATGCAGATCATCTGCAGAACATACTTTAAGAAACTTCTCTAAAGGACCCCATCTTTTCTTAGGTAAGAATATAACTTGCACAATTAAAAAATGAGTTCTAGTTTAAAATAATTTTTTAAAAAACATTTTGTGAGGTCTGTTTGTTAGATTAGCTGCAAGTAATCTGAAAACACAAACAACAGTAGCTTAACCAAGTAAGTTTTTGTTGGTTGGTTGGTTGGTTTGGTTTGGTTTTTATCTCAGGCAACAAGAAGTCAGGGGCTGGACTGTCTAGGGCCAGTCCTTTGCATTCAGAGATTCAGTAATGTCCCCAAGGAGCCGAACTCCTTCTATTCTTCTGTTACCTTCATGATAGAATGTGCCCTTAATTTTCATGGTCAGATGGCTGCCTCACATCCAAGTATCAAGTCCACACTCCAGACAAGGGAAGGGAGCAGGAAAAGGAGCAAACCAGATGCATCTGTCACTTTCACAAGTGCTCACAGATGTTCTACCAGCAACTTCTGTTAATATCTCATTGACCAGAACTAGGTCACATTTTGCCACCTTAGCTGCAAAAGATTTAGAAAAGTAGTCACTATACACATACTGCTTCCTTGAAGGGAAAAAAGTAGTTGTAAAAAAGTAGTTGTGAGGGCGCCTGGGTGGCTCAGTGGGTTAAGCCGCTGCCTTCGGCTCAGGTCATGATCTCAGAGTCCTGGGATCGAGTCCCGCATCGGGCTCTCTGCTCAGCAGAGAGCCTGCTTCCCTCTCTCTCTGCCTGCCTCTCCATCTACTTGTGATTTCTCTCTGTCAAATAAATAAATAAAATCTTTAAAAAAAAAAAAAAGTAGTTGTGAGCTTGTGGGGAGAACCAAACCTTTATTCCTGAAGGGTCTGGTCCTTTCACAGTCCCACCTCTATGGGTTATGGTAGTTCTTCACTGACTTTATGTGATTCTATGTGTCTCAGAGATACCCCAGGAGACCACCCACATTTCAGACATATTCCTCCTTATCTCCATTGTGTAGTAACTTCTCAATTTCCCCCTAGTAGTCAGGATCGATCACCCCAGCCAGTACAGTAACTCATTCCCTTGTCTACTGATTCATGGGGCTACAGCTGCTTTGCTCATGAGCTCACTGGGCAAGAACAGGGATAACTGGAGAAAGCGGCCAACCTATCCACAGGACAGGTCTTGCGCAATTGATTACTAACACCCTCCTCGACTGAGGTTGCTCTTTGTAAGCGTTCATATGGATCACAAGTATCTTTTCACAATCTGTGACCATTCATGTATGCCTATCCACACACCGTTTCCCCAGACCTTCTTGTCATCAATTTTCCAACCATGGTACTTCTGTCTCTGACCATCCATCCACATCATTAGTCTCTATCCATGGGTCAGCTTATGTATGTACCTCTGGCCACCTTTCTCTTCAGGCACAGTGAACCACAAGGTTTCCAGCCTGAGTTACGTCTACCGGGGGGATTTTCTTCACACCACCCTCAGGGCTACCTTGGAAATGGGGCTATAGTGCTGTGACCACCCACTTTCGAGTAGGGCCAGCCTATCATGCAGGACCACCTGTAAGTGAACTCTGAATTCGTTCTTCCTTAGTCAGCTGGTCATGGGGAGCTCTCCACGAAGCCAGAGATGCAGGTAGAGGAGGAGGAGGCAGTGTGGCAGGAGTATAGGCATGGGCCTCTGTGCTACTTATTCATGCAAATTTCTTGTATCTTCAGGACCTGCTTGAGCTCAGTCTCCTGATCATATACACAGCTTCCACTTGCTGATGGACTACTGCTGTGCATGTCCAACTTTATGACTTGGTAGATGGATGGCTCAGGACAGGATCAGGGGGATAGTGACCAAGCAAACATTCAATATGAATGCAGAGTATGAAGCAGAGCAGAGCTCTTTCTCCAAAGGAGAGTACTTACCTGCAGAGAATAGCACAGCTTTGCTCCGAAGTCCTAAGGGTCTGTGCTTTGATTCCCCTATAGGGGTCTGCCAAAGCCTTCATGCAGCTGTTCTATTCTTCAAACATCACTGCATTTGCTAGGTCTTATGACAAGTAACAGAGCAGCTACCTGGCAGCCTGGACCTACTGTGATCCTTTTCTTGTCCTGAGCTGCACTCAAAACTGGCAGCTTTTCAGGTCATCCAATAAATAAAAGCAGCACTCCCAAATGAGGCCCATGTCGCCTCCAAAATCTAAAGAGGTCCACTGTGTCTCCTTCTTACAGATAGGAGGGGCCAGGTGGAACAATTGGTTCATTTTTTTTTTTTTTTAAGTTTGTCTTGAATGCTTCTAGAAGTTTTCCTGAGGTGGAAGCCTCCTGAATTTTTGTGGGATTTATCTCCATCCCTCTGGCACACATTAGTGTTATCAATGTGTCTACCTAGCTCCTACTTCCTATTCACTCATTCATCAAAGTCATATCATCAATGTAATAGACCAGCACGATGTTCTGTGGAATGAAAAGTTGACCAAGGTCCCCGCGGATTAGATCATGGCATAGTGGTGGATAATTGACATTAGTCTTGAGGTAGGACAGTGGAGGTGTAAATGTCCTGCTGGCTGGTAGCCCACTGCTTCTGATGGCCTTTACTAATGGGTAAGGAGGGGAAAAACATTCACCAAGTCAATAGCTGTCTACCAGATTGCCAGGAGATAGGTTGGTTTGCTCTAGCAAAGGAACCACAGCTGGAACAGCATCTATAATGAAAGTCACCACTTGATTAAGTTGACATTGAACTGCTTTCATTCTCTAAGATGCACTTGTTGTCATGGGCCAAATAAGCAAGTTGAATGGGGATGTATTGGGAACCATGACCACTATGCTGCTCACATCTTTGATAGTGGCACCAATCTCAGGAATATTGTGTTGCTTTGAGTTGACTATATTGTTGGGTATAGCTCCATAAGGCTTCCACTTGGACTTTCCCACCATAACAGCCCTCAATCCATGTATCAAGAATCCGATGTGGGGATTCAGACAGTTGTTGAGCATGTCTGTGCCAGCTGTACATTACAGAACTAGGAAATTACCCAGAAGTTGGTTACAGGAACCCACTGGTCCCACTGTTGAGACACACCTGAGGCAAAACTCCACTGATCACCCGACAGCTGTAGGCTCCTATTCTGACTAGTGGACCGCAGTGACATTTCGGGTACTCAGGAGTTAATATCTGTTCAGATCCAGTGTCTAATTTTCCCTAAAATGTCTATTTCTCCTTTCTTAATGTTTCCAGGGAAATGGCCACAGTTCTTATTAGAGAAGGCTAGGAGGATTTACAGTGTGCATGTTTATGTGTGGTAGGTTCCTTCTTCAAGAAGACCTGCGTTCCCCTTCATGCAAGGGGCTCTGGGTCCGTGAACTTGTTCCATGCTGGGAAGTGGTTGGCTGATATAAATTGGTAAAATAATACAATTCTTCAGTATGCATGTGACCCCTTCATGGGTTATATTCTGTACCCCATCCTGTGGGGTGTGCTATAACTTAAATCATATGGATCTAGGAGCAATGAGAAGCAGTAGGGATGACTCCTTAGGAAGACCTGCACTCTCTTGCAGGCGGCAGGCTATTAAGAGTTCTTCAGAAGAGGGGAATCTGTTGCCAGTTCTTAATGGAATGACATGGAAACAATAAAAAAAAGTATGGAAGTGTAATTGCATTTTGCATTTCAAGTATGATCAGTTCTTTAAAGATGTGATTTCATTACATTAAAACAGATGGAATTTGTCTCTTTTTGAAAGAGAGGTTGGATATAAATTGGGTTTCATAGTCTACATTCATTCTGTTATGAAATCCACATATTTGTGACAGCAACTGCTAGGATAGAAATTACCACAGGCAATTTTGACCACTCTCAGTCTTGGATTTTATGTCCCCTCGATTAAAGGAAAGCCATGGCTCACCTTTTCAGGGTGATTATTTGTAATAGGGTACTCTTCTCTGTAGTACTTTTCGTGGGCACTAACCATGAGTACAAACCTGTGATAATAGGTTTAAACTATTTAATCCATGAAAATAATTGGAATCTTTGCATCGAGAATGATGTTATGCTGATAGGAATGTCAAACCCAGTATAGCAAACACGCTGTGGGCACCCACTGTATGTCAGGCATTGTGCTAAGTACCAGGGTACAAATAAGATCCAGCCTTAGGCATAAATTGAAGAGCACACAATCTAGCTGTAAGCTAACTTAAATTGTTTAGATTCAAAAAAGAAATTGGACTCTGCTTGATTAATGGAGATAGAAAATAAACTTGAAAAGAATCAAGATAATTCTGGAAACAACACGTCAGCACCTCTTTAAAAAGAAAATTAAAGGGTGCCTGGGTGGCTCAGTGGGTTAAGATGCTGCCTTTGGCTCGGGTCATGATCTCAGGGTCCTGGGATCAAGTCCCACATCCGGCTCTCTGCTCAGCGGGGAGCCTGCTTCCTCCTCTCTCTCTCTGCCTGCCTCTCTGCCTACTTGTGATCTCTCTCTGTCAAATAAATAAATAAATAAATAAAATCTTTAAAAAAAAAGAAAATTAAAATAAATTTAAAAATTAAGGAAAGAAAAAATACTTCAAACTGCTTTACAATCATAACCTATTCATAAAAAGTAAAAACAACAACAAAAAAAAGAAAAATCATCCATAAGCCCCCTGGCTTTCAGAGTTCTCTCTGAGCACACACACATACACATACACACATATTCTTCATAAAATTAAGTCTAATGATGAATGTTTTCCAGAGATCTAGAGAACATCATGAAGAATAGCTGGAATTTTTAAAAGAACAAGAGAAAGAACTCTGTAACTGCCTTTTGAACTGTCCTGATAATTCTGCTCATTCTACTGTGGAGCTGTTTTGGGGTTAACTCTTGGTGAGTGCTAAAATTGCTTAAACTTGCCTAGTGGTTTGAAATTACCAGTATACAAATTTATTACAAATATATTTTGCTTATGGGGTGCCTGGGTGGCCCAGTGGGTTAAAGCTTCTGCCTTCAGCTCAGGTCATGATCTCAGGGTCCTGGGATTGATCCCTGCATCAGGCTCTCTGCTCAGCAGGGAGCCTGCTTCCCTTCCTCTCTCTGCCTGCCTCTCTGCCTATTCGTGATCTTTGTCTGTCAAATAAATAAATAAAATCTTAAAAAAACAAAAACAAAAACCAAACATATTTTGCCTAGTGGTTTGAAAGAAAAGTTGAATCTGAAAACCAAAGAAAAGAAAGAATGAAGTGACAATGAAACAATCTTAAGGATGGCTCAGTGGGTGAAGCGTCTGCCTTCTGCTCAGGTCATGATCCCAGGGTCCTGGGGTTGAGTTCCGAGTCCCAGAGTCCCACACTGGGCTCCTTGCTCAGTGGGGAGTCTCCTTCTCCCTTTGCCCCTCCCCCCACTCATCTCTCTCTCTCTCTCTCTCTCTCTCTTTCTCTCAAATAAATAAAATCTTAAAAAAAAAAAAAAGAAAGAAACAATCTTGATTTGGTGTTAAGAAGTAGCAAACACAGGGGCACCTGGGTGGCTCAGTGGGTTAAAGCCTCTGCCTTCAGCTCAGATCATGATCCCACGGTCCTGGAATCGAGCCCGGGGCTTGCTGCTTGGCTGGGAGCCTGCTTCCTCCTCTCTCTGCCTGCCTCTCTGCCTACTTGTGATCTCTGTCTGTCAAATAAATAAACAAAATCTTTAAGTAAAATAAAATAAAATTAAAAAAAAGAAGTAGCAAAGACAAAGCATCCTTCATTCATAAAAACTTAGTTAAATTAAAATTAGTCAGATGGTCTTGTTTGCCTGGCACTGAGGAAACTCCCAGGACATAGGACTTACAGTGTTAAAACTGAGCTAGTCTGGGGCAAACCAGCCTGACTGGTCATCCTAGACAGAGCCTGGGGTGCCCACAGAATGCTTGCTATCCGTACCTTATTACAGCCTAAAATCTGAAAAGTTCTGGATTCTGAAACCTACTTGGCCCCAAGGATTCAGAAGGAAGGACAGTGAGTCTAGATGTACATAGACTGTTTCTGGAAGGAGACGTAAACAACAGGTCAAACCTCCCTCCTCTCGGGAAGGAAACAGGTGGCTGGAAAGTAGGAGTAGAAGGGAAAGTTTTCACTGGATGTACTTTTGCATCCTTGACCGTGAACCATGTGATCATATTACCTGGGCAAAAAATAAATAGAGCAAATTACTGGGGGGAAAAAGTGGTCAGCATTAATTTAAAGTCTCTATGCATCTACTACAATGAAGCCTTTCCTGGTTACTTATAAAATCAGTGGTTTTCATATTCCTTGCTCACTTACTCTTTTTGACCGTGTCTACAATATTCTTTTTTTTTTTAAGGTTTTATTTATTTATTTGACAGAAATCACAAGTAGGCAGAGAGGCAGGCAGAGAGAGAGGGGGGAGCAGGCTCCCTGCTGAGCAGAGAGCCTGACGTGGGGCTTCATCCCAGGACCCTGAGATCATGACCTGAGCCGCAGGCAGAGGCTTTAACCCTCTGAGCCACCCAGGTGCCCCCATGATATTCTTTCCATACATACCACTTCACTCTTCAGGAAGAGCAAGGAATAGTGTAGGTAGACCACACTCTTTGGAAACATGACACTTTAAGGGTTTCCAAAGTAGAGATGCTGGACCAGACAAGGGTTCAGGATGAGGAGGGGACACTCCCTGTAAAGGCCATGGGACCTAACTAGTCAGAGGAAAATAATATTTGTAATGATGCTTAATAAGTGCCAGTCAGTGTTCTAAGTACACGGTGTCTGAAAAATTAGGAAACACAAGATGAAATTATTTTTAAATCACACATTTTTTAGCTTTTTAAATAATATGTTGGGTTTTTTAATCCTAAGGTGTATTTTTAGTGAACTACCTCTAAATCTGGAGCAATGGATACATTTGATAATGAAAAAAAAGTTTATTATATTTTATAAATACATATAATTATATATATAATTTACCTTGTACTTCCAGACTTATTAGATATTCTTTAATATATTTATTATACTTTTAAATGATTATAATTGGACCCATTGCTTTATTTTTTATTATTATTATTATTTTAAGATAGTGTATATTTTTACTTTACAAGTATTTTTTTAATGCCCACTGTGGGACTTGAATTCACAACCTTGAGGTCAAGAGTCACATGCTCTACTGACTGTGCCAGTCAGGCCCCTCTGGACTCATTGCTTTAAATTGGGGGTTGTTCAAGGGTTAGAAAAGATACAATATCCTATAAAATATATTTAAAAATATAAAGTATATAACATACTGTTTAAAAACAAGTTTATGTTCCTTGAGTTTTCAGACACCCTACTCTTTATATGTATGAATTAATTTCTCCCTTTCTATGATGATTGAGGTAGGTACTATTTATTATCTGTACTTGGCAAATGAGGAAACTGAGGCAGGGTGCATTGCCTAATTTGCCCAAGGTCATACAGACAGACACAGCCAGAAAGGTGTAGAGTCTGGGTTTCAACCCAGATAGACTAGTCTTATATCTGTGCTCACAACCACTCAACCTTAGTGCTTCTTACAAGAAAAGCGTCTGAAAAAGTAGTGACTTGGAACTGACTAGGTCCATGAAGGGTCCAAAATCAGATTCTGAAGAAAGGTGAAAAGAAGCTGGTGTTAAATGTGCAATATTTCTAGGTTGCCCTGAAGTCTCCATATGACCCACTTGTGATTACAGGATACATAGTTAATGAAAAATATAAAGAAATGATATTCTAATATTTACATAACCCCCCTCCTGAGTCTCCATTTCTCTCTCTCTTTCTTTTTTTTCTTTCCTTTTTTAAAAAGATTTTATTTATTTATTTGTCAGAGAGAGAGAGAGAAAGAGAGCAGAAGCAGGGTAAGTTACAGGCAGAGGGAGAAGCAGGCTCCTGCTGAGCAGGGAGCCCACTGCGGGGGCTCCATCCCAGGATCCTGGGATCATGACCTCAGCGGAAGGCAGAAACTTAACCAACCGAGCCACCCAGGCGCTCCTAACTATATCCTTCTATCTTGACAACTAGTCATGCTCAACTACCCACAGAGCAGATGCTTAACTGACTGAACCACCCAGGTGTCCCTTGAGTCTTCATCTTTAACTGCTGCCATTTTCTACAATAGATTAAAGCAATACATTCAAACTCCACCAGGTGAGAAGGCAACGTGCTGCCCAGGAAGAGTTCTGCAAAACAGAAAAACTTTAGGACAAGCCCAAACAATGGTTTGCATTCAGGCCTCTTTGAACAATAGGTGAATTTCCTTAGTCCCAGTGTTAAAAATTCTGAAATCAAATGCCTTCAGCTTTGCCTTACCCTTTCCAATTAACTCCTAATTATATATATTCAGTCACCTTCAAATATTGCAGTACCTCCCTGGCCCTAGGAGGCATGTAAGATTACAGTCTCGGGGATAGAACTAGACCCCGTTAGGAATGGAGGACACGGGTAGAAAAAGAGAGAGATTTTGCGGTGCTGGAGTGATACAGCCAATGAGCAACCGGCGACAAATGATTCAAAGTCATTAATTAGGAGCACGTTGTTAGTAGGGGTGAGGCTAGCTAGAGGGAAGGCTAACAGTACAGAAACATGTTACAGGGGAATCTAAAAAAAATCCAACATACTGTGGGAATGGTGAAAAGATAATCCTGCTGGACATGTAAGGTGGCAAAAGGCCCTAGAAGACTTTGGCGTTTTGTTTTCTTTTGTTTTGTTTTCAGCAGGAAGATTACCAACCAGCAAAAAGAATGGAGAAGTTTCAGGTTCTTTCGCACTCTCTGAAGAAATCAAAAGTCCTGAAGTCTGTCAGAACCTAGCGAAAAATTCCGATCATACCCAACTTCCACTGGCATTATCATCCTTCTAGATCACAGCAGGTGGAGATAACAATATGCAGAACTCAGTAAGGCATTTGGGAGGAGCATCCCGGTAAAGGTGAAGAGGTGAGGGGTGAGGCGGGGTGTGCCTTTTCCAGGGAGGAAGAGCCCGAGAAGTAGCAGGACCTGGAAACCGGGAACAGATTGTATGGAGGAGGAGCAAGGAAGAAAGTTGGGTCTGATTGTGGAGGGTTTCAGAAGACAGGGAGAAGAGTTCAGCTTGTGTGAGCAGGGAAACAAACAAGGTTTGGGATCTCAAGCCCTGCGTGCCTCGGAGATGTCTGGTCTACAGGGTGTCTGGAACTGGAGGGCTGCCCGGGTGGCTCAGTGAGTTAAACATCTGTTTTCGGCTCAGGTCATGATCCCAGTGCTCTGGGATGGAGCCTGGTTTGGAGACCCATATCGGGCTCCCTGCTGGGTGAGCCTGCTTCTCCCTTTTCTTCTGCCCCTCCCCCGCTTGTGTTCTCTCTTGTTGTCGATCTCAAATTAATAAATGAAGTCTTTTTAAAAATTAAAAAAAGAAGGATGTCTGGAAATGGATCAGGTGGAGGAAGTCAGAACTGCAGCTGTAGAGTAGAAGACACAGAGGAAAACTGGCCTTTGTAGAACAGGTCTGGTCAGGGAGGTGATTTACCAATCCAGCGGTGACCTCAGAAGAAGCATGATTCTGTGGAATTGGGACTAGGACTATCCATGGCAAAGCAAACAAGAAGGTTTATACCCAACAAGCAGCTTTATACCCAAATAAGGATAGATCACAGTCCATTTCTTTTGTCATTTCAGGGGTCCATTAAGCTTCCCTTCCCCTACTTCTCATCCTGACCAGTTTATCTGAGTCCTTTCCCTAATCGAAACCTAATCTAATCTCATTTTAGATTAAGGCACTGAATTGCTCATTTAAATGCAAATAGTTTGGGGAGGGATATCCAGCCCAACATCTACACTTCAGTCTGTAGATATGATGCATTTAGGAAAACATTTATTTCGTATGCCCTCCATTCAAGCCACCCAGAAATCAAAGACGATAGAGTTCAGACAGAATCTCATGAGTCTGAAATTCAGTCTCTGATTTCGGGGGAGAAACTGTTTCAAACACCTAAACGAGTTTAACTGACTCCCCATCCACTGTTTTTCCAAGCCGGGCATCCATCATCCCTTGCTACTGCTACTGGCATTCGATGTTTCCTTTGGGAACCGCTACCTTTCCTCTCAGCCTGAATCTGGAAGGCAGAGGTTTAATTTTCCAGCACAGAGTTGAAGCCGCTTTCTCTGTTCTAGCCAGTCAGAACCCGGGGATAATATTTGCTCCAATTTGGTCCAATCAGAAGGAATCCTGGAATTGGGGCGGGGTGGGAGTGGGGGGTAGAGGAACAGGAGGGAAAGAAATGACCTCTCTCTTTGGCTGGGACTCCCAGCATTACAAGTGGCCTGGGGCCACCCAGAGCCACCACCCAGAATGAAGGTAACACGGAGGGGAGGCAGAGCTGCATGATCAGGTGAAACTAAGTCCTGATGACATTGCTTGAGCCCCAAGATCCAATAGTGCCTGAAATCAGACCTGTCCTTAGACTGTTAAGCTACATGAATCAATAAATTCATTTGTTTTGCTTAATTCAGATTAAAATGGATTTTTCAGTCACCTTGCAACATAAAATCATTGCAACAGTCTGAATATGTGTGTCCCCCTCCAAACTCATATGGGGAAACCTAATGCCCAATGTGATGGTATTAGGAAGTGGGGGGTTTGGGAAGTGATTAGGTCATGAGGGCGGAACCCTACAAAAGAGACTCCGGAGAACTAGCTCCTCTCTTCAGGCATATGATAACATAGCAAGAAGACAGCCGTCTAGGAACCAGGAAGCAGATTCTCACCAGACATGGAATCTGCTGGACGCCTTGATCTTGGACTTTCAACAGACATAAATATCTATTGTCTATAAGCCACCCTGTCTGTGGTATTTTGTTATAGCAGCCAGACAGATCCAGACAAGTACTAACCTTTTCTTAGGAATTCATCCCTTATGCAAGGTCACCATGATGTAGCCAGACCTAGCATTCTTATTTTTATACTTTGCTTTCTTTGGACTTCTTTACCTCTGGTAATTGCCCGATGACCCCTTTTTTTGCCCACTACAGTAAAGGGAGGCACAGTAGAGCTTTTTTTTTTTTTTTTTTTAAAGATTTTTTAATTTATTTATCAGAGAGAGAGAGGAAGAGAGAGCAAGCACAGGCAGACAGAATGGCAGGCAGAGGCCGAGGGAGAAGCAGGCTCCCTGCTGAGCAAAGGAGCCCGATGTGGGACTCGATCCCAGGACGCTGGGATCATGACCTGAGCCGAAGGCAGTTGCTTAACCCACTGAGCCACCCAGGCGCCCCCAGCAGAGCTCTTTTTAAAAGGTGGGTCCCTGGGCATCTGGGTGGCTCAGTGGGTTAAGCCTCTGCCTTCAGCTCAGGTCATGATCTCAGGGTCCTGGGATGGAGTCCCACATCGCATCGGGCTCTCTGCTCAGCAGGGAGCCTGCTTCCTCCTCGAGCGCTCTCTCTCTCTCTCTCTGCCTGCCTCTCTACCTACTTGTGATCTCTGTCTGTCAAATAAATAAATAAAATCTTAAAAAAAAAAAAGTGGGTCCCCAAGGCTGGTGATGGTGATGACTAACCACAGTTAACTGCAGTCACCTTGGTTGGCCAGGGCCTTCCTTAAACAGACAAGTCACCCTGATATGAAGCCAGTTCTTTCGGCAGTGCTAGAAAGAACCCCCCCAGAACCCAAAAAGAATCCATCACCAGCTCCTTACCAAGGTAGGAAATAACCCCAAGAAGTTTGGCTCCCTCAGCTTAGTACAACCAAGAAATGAGTCAGCTTTCTGGAGAAAACGCCTTCCCCCAGTCTGTGATTCACCATCCCAAGCAGGCTTCCGCCCCACCCCCACACCAGAGAGGCCTATGCATTTCTTTCAAGAGCATGATAATACCTTTTATTTGAAAAGCACTGAAGTGCTGTACCTCTTTCAAAGTACTTGTGCATTAATTATCTCATTAGGATACCAGATTTGCTATTTTTCCCTTCAGATTTGTTAAAAAAAGAAAAAAAAACTAAACTAAACTAAAATCCAGTGGGGAAATTTTTTTCTATGGCTTTCAGTGAGTCTTGAGAGGAAAAGATCAGAATGCAATCCAAGAACGACACTTTCCTAGGGCCATAAATATTATTTTTCTATCTTCTGCCAGAAATAATAAGGGGCAGTGGAAAGGACATTGAGTGGGCTTTCCTTTCCTCCATATCAGCCACTCAGTAGCTGTGTGACCTGGACACGCTCCTTGATCTCTCTGTGCTTCTGTTTCTTCCTTTGTAAAATGGTGCCATTGAGGCTTCCTGGGGGGATTGACCTTGATATTTTCCAGGGGCGGTTAAAGCTGTGAGGTTTTATGGCTTGGGGAATTGTAAAGCCTGAAGGGTCTAATTTATAAGCAAGTTGGCCCGTGTTAATGAGGCCAGCCACTATTTTGGGGTGTGCAGGAGAGAGAGCCCCTGCCCTGGGTGCCAGGGCCCACAGCACAGTGGGACATAAAGCTGAGCACAACTGACTCCCCAGAGACTCCAAGCCCCTCTTCCAAAGTGGTAGTTAGTTGGCCCTGGTTAGTTGGTTAGAAGAGGGAGTGCCTAACCATTCACAGAGTGCTGACCTTTTCATAGATCAGGACACTCTGCAGCCTGTGGGTTGAAGCACAAGAAGATATCGGATAGGTTCTTGGAATGGAAGTGGACCCCTGGCATTTCCCTGGAGGTATGGTCTTCATAGGGCGTGGCAGTAGGGGGTGGAGAGGGTAGGAAGTGCTCCTTAACAATACAGAGTCTGGCCCAAGACATATTTCTTGCTGAGTTCAACCTTCTCTGCACAACTCTTTCCTTTAGCAAGCGCTTTCTGCCCAGCGGGGAGGTGGTGGATCCCCCACCTCCGTGAGCCCCTTCTGTGTGACCACACTCTCTAGTATACCGACTCTTCCTTCCATTTTCAATGACTACTTCAAGAAGCTGGATGTCAGCGGTTTATCTTGTCTCAATCTTAGTGCCTGGATTTTCTATCTTTTGAGAGCAAGGACTATGATACCTCAGATGGCCTCCTGCCTTTCTCAGCCTAGCTTCGTCTCTGAGCCCTCTTCCAACCTGTCCCCTCCCCTACACACACCGCCCCACCCCCCAACACCAATTATGTACCTTGTCCTCTTAGGAAATTTTTCTCTGCCCCTAAACAAATTCCTGCTGAAGTGCTGGTAGTTGCTAAGACTTATTACCTTCCCATCCCCACTGCCACTGCTCCAAATATATATTTGCATTTTAGCAGGAACACTGATCCAGTTTGGCAGAACAATCCCATTAAAGGAACAAAGTTGTTTCAGCATCGGACCGATGATGGGAGATATTTTTGTCCTTAAGGAAGTGCCTTTTTTTGGCCCCTCCAATTATCTAGAGGAGGCCGGGTACCAGTGAGGTCAGAGCTCACCAGGACAGCCTGGCCAATCAGGCCTTCCCCTGAGCCTATAGTGCCATCCTATTCATGATCAGCTCTGAGATTTTAATACCCAGAACAAAATCTGCCACGTTGCATTTGCCAATCTCCCTGCATTTCACGATATTATTTTGTTGATTCTGGGATCTTTTCTCTTCCTCCTTAAATCCGGGCCCAGCCTCCAATGTCTCTGGTTCTGCATAGGTTGTGTGGCCTGATGCTGGGATGTGGAATCTTGGCACTCTCTGAGAACTCAAGTTTCCCTGCCCTGTGCCCCCTCCACGCACCATTCCTGTGCCCCTTAAGGAGTCTCCTGCAATCCAACCTCTAGCCCCAGGGCATCAGGGTCTGAGCTTAAAACAAGACCAGAGAAAGGAACCACCATTTATAAAGTAAAACCAAACTTGAATTAATACAAAGATACCAGCTGAATTTCAGGAGCCTCCAGATCTACATTAAAAAGGGGCAACTTCTCTCTCTGCCTGCCTCTCTGCCTACTTGTAATCTGTCTGTCAAATAAATAAATAAAATCTCAAAAAGGGGCGCCTGGGTGGCTCAGTGGGTTAAGCCGCTGCCTTCGGCTCAGGTCATGATCTCAGGGTCCTTGGATCGAGTCCCACATCTGGCTCTCTGCTCAGCAGGGAGCCTGCTTCCTCCTCTCTCTCTCTCTGCCTGCCTCTCTGCCTACTTGTGATCTCTCTCAGT